>NC_079490.1:70325955-70628985 GCF_020520425.1 Spinacia oleracea | reverse complement strand
CGCCAATGAACAAGGGAAACTCACCCCTACTTGGGAAGGTCCGTATGAGATTTATGAGGAGGTTCGAGACGGAACATACCGGATCCAAGACATGCAGGGACGTCCGATTTTGCGTACTTGGAATGCGGATAACCTCAAGAAGTACTTTTTCTAGATTGACACTTGTCTAGATTATATGCATTGTAAAGACGTCTAGAGCCTAGACGCACCGTGTAGCATGTTTTAAACATTAAATGAAAAATTCACTGCAAGCCAGTCTTGCTGAGAAATCCTTCTGAAAAGAATGTCATCAAAACTCTCGGAGAAATGCAAACTAATGCTCTCCCAAAAAGACTAGTCGTTTAAAGGCCTAAGAAGTGGCCCAGACTAGCACCCTCACTAGGCTGATCACCTAGAACACAGGGCTCACACATTCCTAACACAGCAATATAAAGTAGCAAAAGACCTTGGCAAAAAGACCAGGGCAGACATCTGACGACTCAAATGAGACGCAATCATAAAAAATATGCTGAAAGCTAAAAAGCAGTAAGACGTTCAAAAGAGCATCATGTCATTCCCATTAAGTTAGTCATAATTACAAGAATTATGCACAAAAGCCACCAAGCATGGCGTCAAAAGAACATGTGCAAAAGAAAAAAAAAACAAACAAAAACACATTAATAAACACAAAGACGCGTAGGAACTCATTCCTCATCCTCGCTGGGCACGAACTCAGGAGGGGTGCGTCCTTCCCTTTGAGCCTTCTCCACCTCAATCTGATAGGTGAGAAACCTCTCAAACCAGCTGAAGGGACGTTCGCTTGCAAATTCAGCATTCCATGCAAGCTCCATACCCCTTCGGATCGATTTCTCACCCAACATGGCCGACTGGGCGAGGACACTCTGTGACGAATCAACTTCCTTGCTAGCCGCCTCCAGTTGAACCTCCAACTCTTTAAACTGAGTCTCCAGACGAGAAAACTCAGCCTCTTTCTCCTTGATCTTCTTGGAAAGATCCTCCATTTCAGAAAAGTTCTGATCAATATGCAGGAGACGAGTTGTGTTCTCAGCATTTTGAGAGGCCAGGGCGGTAGTCATAGCGTCAATCTGCTCCCGCCTGTCTAAGCGAAGCTTCTCCAGTGCAGCAAAATGCTGGTCACCACACTGACTGGCCAGAAGACGGTGACGAGCTTCTTCATGCACCAAAGCAGTGTGCCACTTTTTCAGCGAGTCCAGCAGAATGAACATCTGCGCAAAAGTAGTAAGTCAAACAAAAAGAAACGAGTGTGTAGAAACAAAGGTATAACGAAACTTACGTCCAGCGCCGAGGACTGCATGGCGGCAAGCATATTCTCGGCCGCCTCAGGAAGGGTTTCAGCATATTGGGGAGGAATGGCACTACGCATCAGCGTCATTATCTTCCTACGGTCATGAGAATTGAACCCGCCTGAAGAAAGGATCTGATCCAATTCAGCATCTATGTCTTTCTGAGGATCGGGAATTTCTATGGGAAAAACAACGGCCTTAGAATCCCTGGGGGAAACTATAGAACTGCTAGACGAGGAACGGCAGGTGGTTACGATGTTGGAGTAAAACTTACCCCCAGAATTCCTAGCTCTCTCCGCCGCCCTCAGAGGGATGTTGCGGCGGACGACTTCAGGAATCCCCGCGAGGGGATCAGCTGTCCCTCCAGTTTTCTCCAAGCTAGGAGAAGCAGATGCAGCCTTGGGGACGGCAAAACCCTTGGAAGCCTTCGACGTCGTCGACTTGAAGACGGGTCTCCCTGTACCGCCAGCCCTGCGTTTGGAAGTAGGAGCCGCGTCCGTGCTCGCCTTCCTCGTCTTCCTAAAAAAAAATTGATAAAAAAAAAAGTTGTAAACGACAAAGGAAATCACGTTTGAAGATTTAATTAATACCTTCTCCTCCTCAGCAGGAGGGGGAGCCATCTGCTCATGAATGGCTTGCTCGGCTGCCTGCTGACGTTTCCAAGCTCTGAAGGTACTGGCATCGAGTACCTTCGCCAACCAAGACGGCCTGTCCACTTGTCCTTTGGAGGCATCATCCAGCTGACCCATGGCCTCGTCTGGCAAAACGAGATAAAGACATTTAGTGCGGTTTTGATTAAACAGAAGAATTGGAAGTATAGATACATTACCTCTCGGCATATACGGACACAGGCCTACAGCCGAGAGGAAAGTGGGATTGCTCAGTTGATTCAGATGAGGCAACCACCCCTCGGGTATGTAGGCCGTCTTGTCTTTGATGACGAGCGGCTTGACCAGGAACAGCGACGAGATCCGCTGCCAGAGCTCGGGGGAGATGGGAGGTAAATAAGCACGTCTCCCAACGAAGTTGGGCTTGACGTTCCAGCGTCTCATCCTCTCACACATCTCCAGATTGGTGGTTTTGATAACCACCCACTTCTTCCTCCAGTGATGCCACTTAGACGCCTTCCCCATCACCGTCCGATAGGCCCCTTTGTATGTAAGAATCAGCCAGCCCGCGACGGCTTTCGAAACTTGAGACATAGAGGCGATTCTTAGGAACGCCGGAAGAGAAGGGGTGATGCCGGCAAGCTCGCAGCGAGCAATGTAGCCAAACACACCCGCCCAGGAGTTCGGGGACATTTGGCACAGGCCAATATTGAAGCTGTCCAGCAACTCCACCACAAAGGGGTGAGGGGGGAATCTCATACCCAGCTTCAAAAACGAGCCGTAAACGGGGAACTCTCCTTTCACCAGTCCAAAGCTGGTGCAGTCCATGCCAGCCGGCATGCGGAATTTATACTCCGAACCTAGATTCAGAGACGCCCCAAAGGTTTTCCCCTCTAGAGTGAGGAAATTCAGCCACGTCTGAAGTGGGAAGATGGCGCTGGGATGAAGGTGACCTTCCTCCCCACCTGACGTGCTAGCCGGCGCGGCATCGGTGCTTTCTGGGACGTCCTCTATAGGAGAAGAGGACTCTCCCTCAAACTGCTCCTCGTCTTCTATTAGCGCCATTTAATCCTGCAACAACCCAAGATTTGCTTCAAAACAGGGGCAAACTTGAAAACAGTAGACGTCAACAGGGGGGCAAACTTGAAAACAGAAGACGTCAACACGACAAGATGACGCCTTCAGTCTGACAAGACCCATGCAAGACTAAGAAGAAAATTTGGAAGAATCAAAATCAGCAAACACATTTTTCCAAAGAAAACCTTTACCTGATAAATCAAAAGGGAGTTTGTGAAAGAACTTGGATGAAGAACTGCAAGAACACGACTTTGAAGATCGTGGCGGTGCTACGGTGGATGTCGATGGATAGAAGACGCCGGAAATCGCTTTCTCCTATTTTCTCTCAAGTGATCACTGGAAATGAGGGGGAAAATCACTCAAATTGGCCACTTATTTATAGAGGGGTAAGAAATGATTACCCCTGCCACGCGTCATCACCCTGTTGGACACTCCAAGAGCAGTGAAAACTAACGTCTGTTTTCACTCCTCATGAGGGGCAAATGATGTGGGCTTGAACAAATCTCCCACAAAGCCCAAAGAGGCAGCCTACGAACTCACACTGATCAGATGGGCCCAGGCCTGGAAAGAAGGCCCAAAGTCCTGCTATTCCACCAGAATAAAGACAGAGCCCCATTGGGCAAAGACATTATCTTTAAAAGCCGGTCCAAATATGGGAGGACCATCATTGCAGGACAAAGGCCACGTGTCCTAAATCCCCAAGGGGCACGTGTCCCATAGTTAGGGTTGAGGGTGCAGTCCCCAAGGAACCCTAGCACTATAAATAGCTCAGATCCCAAGGTAAAAGGGCATTCAATTCTTGCCCAACCACAAAAAACTTGTCTTTGCTCTGCCTTCTCTCCACAAATCACTTATCTCTCTAGCTTATACTTACTTAAGCATCGGAGGGAATATTCCTACGGGAATATTCTTGTTTTGCAGGTTGCCAGAAGTTCGTGCCAAGTCATACTTGATACCTCCGAGGAGCGCGTGCCACATCAGCACCGTAAAAGTTCCCACAACAACAATTATTTGTGTACCTTACCCCTTTTAGCATCAATAGTTACACCTCGCTATGGCGGAAAACTATTACTAAGATTGATGTAAACGTTATCCAAGTAAGTGTTATTTTGGCATGGCACCTGACAGGCTAAAGTCGTATCACCTAATCAAAGATAAACCTAAGTCCACTAACAAGATAGTAAGGGAAGTAGGGATCGTATCCACAGGGAAACAAGCGTTCTTTCTATTACTAAAACTAAGGTCTAGACTATTGGGAAACAAGAAAGTTGGTTGATTTGTATACTAAACTACGACAATAATAAAAGAGGAATAAATCAGATATTACGAGGTCTAGGGCATAGGTTTACCGTTCACCAATGAACAACAATCCAGGATGATAAACAATATTAATAATCAATAAAACAATTAATTAGATTAGCATGCTCTCTCGAATCGATACTAATCATAGACTTAGAATTAACGGGCTGTCGCTACGTATTAATCCCAGTTCTACCTATTGACACAAGCCTAAACATCAAATTGCATCTCTCGAATCTTAACTTGATATTGCTAGACTAATACAATTAGACCTGCGCAAATCTAATCGCATAGTAAATGAAACCAATCAATAGGAATTAACCACAATACCAACAACCAACAACATTCAATCATCCCTTCATATTAATTCATGGATTCCCAAAACCCTAGAATATAAACTACTCACACATATTTAATTTAAACAAAGCAAACATGATTAATGAAAACATAATTAAAATTGAATAACGAAGGAAAGAAATAAGAAATACCAAATTGAAGAACAAAGGATGAAATTTAAAGTTTGAAACTTGAATTGAATAATAAAAGTAATTAACAAAAGTTTAGAGAGAGAATAAAAACTAAGCAATAAACTAAGGTACTAGAAAATAAGATGCTGAAAATAAGATGTCCTACTAAATTAAAAGGGTTAGTATTTATAGTTTGCCCAAAAAAACAAGCGAAAGCCGGAAATAAACTAAAATCCGCGCTACAGGGCTTATCGTGGACCGATCGGGCAAAGGGCCGCCCGATCAGGCGATCTGCTCGTCAAACTCCACGATTCCGTATCTTAAAAACATCATATCTCCTTCGTTATAATTCGGAATTAGGCGAGTGACCACTCGTTGGAAAGCTCTTGAAGACTAGAATCCAACCCAATTTGAATGGCTGCATTTAGAGTTGTATAACTTGAGTTATGATCAACAGAGTAGACGATTGTCGGTTTTCTACTTCTTTCACTATTCGCTTTGTTCGAAAACTCTTCCAACTCAATGATTGTGCTCTCGAAAGTACATAATCTCTTGTATTTGATTCAAATGAGTAGGAAATGCAGAAAAATATGCTAATTCCCGAACGGAGTCGAACCTTAACTGCCTTTCCTCGGCTCACTTCCCTTAGAGTGGCGCTTTTAGTTAGTTATACTTCTAACACTATATAAAAAAATAGAATAAGCGTGCCAAGGGAAAGCATTTGAACAATAGGAATGAAAGAAGAGGGTAGGGCATAATGCTGAGGAATGTAGGAAGAAGAAATTAGAGCTTCCTCCACTAGTAGGTTTTTTCGGATAAATCTTTTTATTCCAATTATTTTCCCCTGGGCAGTAAGGGGGGATCCATTGAGATCGCTCGAGGACTTTCATCCTCGGTCCCTCCCGGCCTTAGCCGTTCGATTGATTGTTATAAAGTAAAGCCTTTCACTTCATTGTTCAAACGTAGAACAGATTGTGGCACCATTCGAGGTATTTCTTTAAGTCCGCGAAACGAAAGAGCTGCCTGGTGATCCCTAGGTTGCAGCACGTCCGTTCGTTAACTCCTCGCTTTCCATTCCTCGTGAGCCACTTATTTCTCCGAAACGTATTGCTAGGTTGATTTCCATTTTCCCCTAGCTTCTATCTTTTTTTAGCAAATAAAGTTTTGTATTATTTACCTCGACTACTTGCTTACTTGAATGAGTAAGGTAATGCCGCCACAAGGAGCTCTTCTATAAATAACAAATGGGGAGGGGAAGCAATCATCGCCTTGGACCATCTTATTAATGGCAAGAACGCATTAATTTGCGAACAGGTCTGCAATTTTAGGCTAAAACCTCTGGTGAGGAACCAAAAAATCTGCTACAATGATGAACCTGAAACTACAAACACACTACAAGGAGCACATTAGCACTAAAAATCGCTCCGAAGAGCTCATTTGAGATCAAAAAGTACTAAGGAACGGGGGTAAAAACACTGTAAAATATGAGCAGATCAGCACCTTTTAATTCAATTTTTAAAGTTTGGAACTTAAGGCTTTTACTATGTTGGTTATATTTTAAGTGAACTAAAATCCTTAATCATGCAACATAATCAAGCCATAATCTCATGCATAATCAAGACATATTTAAAGCAATAAATAACTTAAAGCATGCATAAGATATAAATGTGATCTAGTATGGCCCGACTTTATCCTGCAGCTTCAACTTCAAACTCCGTCATGAAAATGGACTGGAAACTCCGTCTTGAATTTCACCATGGGAGGCGCCATTTTCTTCAAATAGGATATGCTATAATTGAAACTAATTACAACTATTTGATGGTACGCAGACCATATTTAAAATAAAAACTTTGGTGCATTAGACCAATTTTACATTCAAATTAACGGTACGCAGACCATATTTTCTATCCTATTTGGGCCATACTAGTCACTTTCCATAACCTGCAAAACAGTACATTTACAATATAGCATTCACCCATTCATTTATCAATTAATGGCCCACATAGCAAGTTAGTAGAACATATTATGCATCACATAAATAACACTTAGCTTCCATTGCTTCGTGCGTGCAAGATTTGTGAATGATTTACATAAAATCAAAACTTTTATTATTAAATTTATTGACAAGCCCATATTAATTTCATAAATTTAGGCGAAAAATGAAAATTTATTATTCAAATTAATTTCCGATTACATGTATTTTTAGGGATTCAAATCTAGGTCATATTTTTAAAACTTTTTCAATTTTAACAAATTTCATGATGGTTTTTAATCATAGGATCCTAATTAAATTGCTAATTTATTTTGAAAATCAAAACAAATTCAAAATTTTTCGAATTTCAACAAATTAATTACAATTACAAATTAGGTTGTATAATTAAGAAGATTAGGCTTTACAAATGTTAAACATATACAGTAGGTCAATCATAAATTCAAGATTTATATAAAAGATTCGCAAATATTTTATTTAACATCATAAAAATTACAAATTTTGCGTTCGAAAAACTAAAACCTCCGAAAAGTCATAGTTAGGCTTCGAATTTGGGAATTCTGGGTTTGGCATCAAATCTTTGATTTGTATCAAAATTTTAAAACATCGTTTACATGCGAAATTCACTAAAAAATTATAAGATTCCGACCATTAATGACAAAACTGCTGAAAAATCCTGCGAACATATAATCGAATAATCGCACGAATTTGTAATTAATTAGAATTACGAAATTAATCACCCCTTTAATTCATTGCAAATTTATAAAATTTATCCATGTTAACTATAATTGATTATGGAATTAATTAGAGGCTCGTGATACCACTGTTAGGTTATGACAAATATAAACAATATATTTCATGCGGAAAAACCATAAAGCCATGAATCCAAATTAATTGCCACATAGCCAATTAGCATAATTTAGGAGCTTCTTGATTGCATCCCAAAAACTTTGCTTTATAGAGATCTTGGCTTTCCGCTTTTTTGTTTGGTCAGAGGGTGCTGGGAAGAAATAGTTTATACATACATGAGATGCGTGCCTTCTGATACGAGTTTAAAAACTCGTTGTATAATTAAGGATAGTTGATTAACAAGCTAGACCTTTAGCTCGTTGATCGTGATTGCAAGACAAGACCTATTGACTCACAATCGACTCTTTGAGTAGGAAACACGTCCAAAAACAAAGAAAAGGCAGAATTATAATCAATAATTCAAATTAAACTGAAAACAAGTGTTTATTCTTCCAATGGGTTGTTTATTCCATTCAGCAAGCTGGCTATAAATAGCCTAAAACAGCAGCCAAAGAACGGAAGTTACAAAGCTTTAAACAGCCATTTAAAAGCCATTTAAGGGCCTTTAAATTCGGTGGTTACAAAGCCATGGGAGCCTCCCTAATGCAGTCACTAATTTGCAGTTACAAAGGGCTTAAAACCCTCCTTACAATCAGCAACCTTTAAAGCTATTGAAATGACTGAATTTAAATGGGATTAAAACAGTTGTCCCCTTATTAAACTGAATTAAACAAAAGAAAATAACAATCAGATTTTAACCAACGAACCACCTTGATTAAACGGACCATCTTAATTAAGTGCAACGTACCACCTTGATTAAACGGATCATCAAACGAACTCATTCAATCCAAGTCACCATGCACACAAAATGAGCCATTGAACCTAAATCAGCTTTGGTTCCAATTGTTAGCATAAGACCGTCACCTTGACCATCAACTTCATCCATGACCGTATCATCCCCTCCCCCTTTAAAAGGAATTGACCTCAATTCAGCAAGGCCATCATCATCAAGATAGGGTGAGAGACCACCTACATTGAAAGTAGCATGGACACCATAATCTCCCGGAAGCTTGATCTTGTAAGCATTATCATTCACACGTGCAACCACCTTGTAAGGACCTTCTGCCCTAGGCATAAGCTTGTTTTTGCGTTTGCTTGGAAAACGCTCTTTCCTCAAATGAACCCAAACCAAATCACCTTCGTCAAACACCCGAGCTTTGCAATTCTTATTTGATTTCTGTTTATAAGAGGCATTGATAGCTTCAACACGGTAACGAACATGTTGGTGCAGTTTCATCATAGACTTCAACTTGGCATCGGCATCTTTGTGAACCAACTCACCTTTTGGTAATGGAATCAGATCCAATGGCAAGTAAGGATTAATCCCATATACCACTTCAAATGGAGAATGACCAGTAGCATAAGTAGGAGAACGATTATAAGCAAATTCAGCGTGAGCAAGCTTGACATCCAAATCCTTTTGCGTTTTACTTACCAACCCTCGCAACAACGTTCCCAAGGTTCGATTTGTAACCTCCGTTTGCCCATCAGTTTGAGGGTGATGTGAAGTGCTAAACAACAACTTGGTTCCCACCTTTCTCCACAATGTATTCAAAAGTAACTCAAGAACTTGGAGTCACGATTAGAAACAATAGTTTTGGGAATTCCATGCAAACGAACAATCTCTTAATAATACAAATCAGCCACATTACAAGCATCATCCGTTTTGTGACAAGCAACGAAGTGAGCCATCTTTGAAAATCTATCAACCACGACCATAATAGCATCCTTACCTCTTTGAGTACGAGGCAAAGCCACTATAAAATCCATAGAAATGTCTTCCCAAGGACGAACTGGAACCGGCAAAGGTGAGTATAAACCGGGCTTGAAAGAACTCTTGGCCATATGACAAGTCACGCATTTATTCACAATGTTTGTTACATTGCCTAACATTTTAGGCCAAAAGAAATGCTCTCTCAAAATCTCCAAGGTCTTGCCTATGCCAAAGTGACCAGCCAATCCTCCACCATGAGCCTCACGAACTAGTAGCTCACGAATTGAGTGTTTAGGAATACAAAGACGATTGCCTTTGAAAAGAAACCCATCTTGCAACATATATTCTCCATAGGCACCAACTGCACATTTCTCAAATGCGACTCCAAAGTCACCATCATCACGATAATAGTCTTTCAAGGTCTCAAACCCCAATAGACGAACATCAAGTGTAGCAAGCAAAGTATACCTTCGTGATAGTGCATCAGCCACCACATTGCTTTTATCATCTTTGTAATTCGAAGAAAAATGAAAGGATTGCAAGAACTCAACCCATTTAGCATGCCTTGGGCTCAATTTTTGTTGCCCATTAATATACTTCAAAGATCCATGCTCAGAATGCAAAACAAAGTGGCTAGGAAGCAAATAATGACTCCAATGATCCAAAGCTCTAACAATAGCATAGAACTCTTTATCATAAGTGCAATAATTCAAACGAGCACCCCCTAACTTTTCCAAAAAATAAGCTATGGGACGCTTACCTTGGATCAAAACAGCACCAATTCCCACACCACTAGCATCACACTCGACCTCGAAAGGTTGAGAAAAATCTGGTAGCGCCAAAATAGGAGCAGCACACAAACGCTCTTTAATCATATCAAACGCCTTTTGAGCCTTCTCTCCCCATACAAAAGCACCTTTCTTCAAGCAACTAGTAATAGGACTAGTAATGGTACTGAAATCACGAATAAAACGTCTATAAAACGAAGCAAGACCATGAAATGAACGCACCTCACTTATAGTTTTAGGACTAGGGCATGATTTGATAGCCTCAATCTTGGATTGATCCACGGACACTCCATCCTTCAAAACCACATATCCCAAGAATACCACATTGTCAACAAGGAATGAACACTTCTCTAGCTTCCCATAGAGTTTCTGAGCTCTAAGGGTTTCAAAAACATCCCTCAAATGAATCAGATGCTCCTCTTTGTTCTTACTATACACCAAGATGTCATCAAGATATACCACAACGAATCTGCCCAAAAATGATTTAAGCACTTCGTTCATTAGCCTCATAAACGTACTAGGAGCATTAGTGAGACAAAATGGCATGACGGTCCATTCATACAAACCATGCTTTGTCTTGAAAGTCGTTTTCCACTCATCTCCTTCACGCATCCGAATCTGATGATAACCACTCCGCAAATCAGTTTTTGAGAACAACTTCGAACCATGGAGTTCATCTAACATATCATCAAGTCTCGGAATTGGAAAACGGTACTTGATGGTAATGTTATTCACAGCCCTGCTATCAACACACATTCGCCATGTCCCATCTTTCTTAGGCACAAGCAACACCGGAACAACACATGGACTCAAACTTTCTCTCACATAGCCTCGATTCACAAGTATATCAATTTGCTTTTGGAACTCCTTTGTTTCCTCCGGATTGCAACGATAGGTAGCCTTATTAGGCAAAGAAGTTCCTGGAATAAGATCAATTTGATGTTCAATACCACGAATAGGAGGCAAACCTGGTGGTAATTCATCGGGAAATACATCTTTGAACTCAAACAGCAACTCGGCAATGGGACTGCCTTCTTTCCAATTTTTGCCTTCGATTGGACTCTCCTTAGCCACGAGCAAATATACCAACTCTCCATGATCTAGAGCTTGCTCAATTTCTCGTTCCCTAGCCAACATGGTGAGATTCGGCTTCTTTTTTTGCTTCACACTCATGGATTGAACCGCTTGAGATGACATAGGCTTTAGCACAATTTTCTTGCCTTTGTCTCTCAATTCATACTCGTTGCTTCTTCCTTTATGAACCACGTCCCTATCAAACTGCCAAGGACGACCCAACAAAATATGACAAGCATCCATAGGAATAACATCACAAAGAATCTCATCCACATACGAACCCATAATCAAACCAACCCTTACTTGCTTCGACACCTTCACAATATTACCATCATCTAGCCAATGGAGTGCGTATGGCCTAGGATGGGCAGTAGTGATTAAGCCTAATTTTGACACCATTTCACTAGAAGCAACATTGGTACAACTCCCCCCATCAACAATCACACTACACCACTTATCCTTCACTAGACATTTAGTATGAAATAACTGATCTCGTATGTCCAAATCAATAGGTGAAATCTGAGTTTGTAGCGCTCTAAGAACCAGATTTGTGTCATAAATTGGAGCCTCATATCCCTCTTCCTCCTCTTCATGATCACTCTCATCAAATACAAACACGTCCCCCAACCTCTTCTCTTCTTCAAACAACTCCTCACGACACTCAACAGCTTCTCTCAAGGTCACTACCCGTTTATTTGGACACGCATTTTGATAATGCCCAAATCCTTGACACTTAAAACAACGCACCTTGGACAGACTTGTTTCTTTGGATGGGTTAGTTAATTTTGGGGCAGTTGTAGAATTACTTAAACCTACGGTACTAGGTGATGTGTTTGGTTTCAAGACAGTTTCGGATTTAGCCCAAGACTTGGCCTTACCATCCATACTTGACCCTCCCCCATATTTTGCCTTCCATTGGTTTTCCAATTTTAAACAAAGTCCACAAAGAGTATCAAAATCAGAATATGGATAAAGGTCTACGGTATTGGAAATATTGTAGTTTAAACCCCTTAAAAATCTGGACAGTTTTTGTTCCTCAATCTCCTCAATTTCCCCCATTAAGGACAACTTTTCAAACTCATCTATATATTCAGCCACACTCATTTTTCCTTGCCTCAATTCAACAATTTTACGATAAGTCGTTATTCTATGAGTTGTTGGCACATACCTTTTACGTAGCTTACGTTTCAAAGACTCCCAAGAGGTGATTTTCTCCTTCCTATCACGAATTCTCTTGGATTTCAGTCCCTCAAACCACAATGAAGCTCCTCGTCCTAGCTTCAATATGGCATATTTGCAACGCTTCTCATCATCAATGTCCTTGAAATCGAACATTCGCTCTATCTTGCGCTCCCACTCCAAATAAGCTTCCGGATCTGTTCCACCAACAAATTCAGGAAGTTCCGTGACTTTGAATTCATCCACAACCCGTAGTGGATCACGTCTAGGATGCCTTCAAAATTGAAGGAAATAATGCCCTTGGTCCAAGTATGCATTCTATGTTAAGTCTAATAAATGCGGTTCAGTATTAATTAACAAGTTAATAATTCAGTGAGATCAAGTGAGCTGAATGCCTAGCTAGAGGCCGCTTCAGTTCAAGTGGAATTAATGATATTAATCCACAGCTTACTCTTGACTGAACCCGTAGGGTCACACAAATAGTACGTAAACGGATCAAGTATTTAATGGCATTAAATACTCTATCTATGGATATTCGGAACCGACGGATCTTGGTTTCAGTGGGAGCTGAGATCGTCACAGGCAAGAAATGAATACTCCGGAAACGATGATATTACCGGAAACGGAAATATGGATCGCATCGGAAATATAAATATTATCCAAGTCGTAGATGTTGCCGGAAACGGAAACATGGTACGTATCGGAAAATATTATCGGAAATGGAAATATTACCAGAATCGGAAATATTGCCGGAAACGGAAATATTGTCAGAATCGGAAATATTACCGGAATCGGAAAATAAATCCGGAAACGGAAATATTAAATATTTGTTCGAAACGGAAATTAATTCCGGAATCGGAAATGTTAAATATTGTTCGTATCGGAAATGAATTCCGGAATCGGAAATTTAATCGGAAGCGTATCGTACGAATAAGCATCGGACGAGGCCTGCCGGACGAGGCCCAGCACGAAGCCAGGCCATCGCCCAGCAAGCCAAGCGCGCCGCACAAACAGCCACGCCAGGCCCAGCGCAAGGCCAGGCCCAGCAGGCCGTGGCAGCGCGCACAGCGCGCACAGCGCGCGCGGGAGCTGCGTGGGCTTGCAGCTCGCGCAGGCCTCGCTGCGTGGGCTGCTGCTCGTGCGCACGCATGGGCGGCCCATCGTGGCTGCCGTGTGTGTGTGCGTAAGTGTTTGTGTTCGTGCACGTTTCCTAAAACGTGCAGAGTTCGGTTAATGATTAAATTCCTAATTCTATTTGATAAATTAATTAAATTAGAGTTCTTGTAGGATTCTAGGTTTAATCAATTTGTATCTGAATAGGATTCCAATTCCCTTTCCATACCCCTATTAATATGTGGCCTGGGTTCACAATTTATAACGAGTTTCAAAGTATTCAAAGTGAGTTTTTTGAGAGAAAAATTCAGCCACACATCTTGCTCAAAAGTGCCGAAAATTCTAGTACCTTAAGGGCGATTCTAGTTGGTCAATCTTAAGGCGGATCCGGACGTGCTGTGGACTATCTACGGAGGGACGACACTTGGAGTCCTAAAGACTTGTTCTGGTTCGGTTCGGGCGCAGCTAGGGAGGGCACGCAACAAAGAGTATGCATCTAAATTATGCTATATGATAATGTGTAAATAATATGTAATCCTGGGTTAATGGTTGTTTCCGCATGATTTATGTAATATCATATGTATCATAACCTAATAGTGGTATCACGAGCCCCTTATTATTTTCATAATCTAAATTGCATGAACATGGTTAAATATTACAAATTTGCAAGAATTAAAAGGGGTGATTAATTTTCGTAATTGTTAATTAATTGCAAATTGCGTTTATTTAATTATACGTACGCAGTTTTTCGGCAGTTTCTTCGTTACTCATCCAAATCGAGTGATTTTTGTGTCAATTTCGCATGTAAAAGGCATTCTAAAATTTTGACAAAAATAGTAATTTTCTGCCGAACCCAGAATTCTCAAATTCGAAGCCTAACTATGACTTTTCGAAGGTTTTAGTTTTTCGAATGCAAAATTTCGTAAATTTAAGATGTTAAATTAAATATTTGCGATTCTTGTTGATAAATCTTGAATTTTTGATTGACCTACTGTATATGTTTAACAAGTTTGAATGCCTAGCCTTGTTAATTATGCAATCTAATTTGTAATTATGATTAATTTGTTGAAAATTAGAATAATTTAGAATTAATTTGATTTTCATAATTAATTATAATTTAATTAGAAACCTATGATTAAAAACCACCATAAAAATTGTAAATTTATGATAAATTTTAAATTTTTATGACCTAGACTTGAATTCATGTAAATCGGAAATCAATTGAATAATAAATTTTCGATTTTTCGCCCTAAAATTATGAAATTAATAATATTTATTAATTTGTCATTAATTTTATAAATTTTAAATTTTTTATGCGATTCGTTCATATAACTTGCACGCACAAAGCAATGGACGCTTCGTGTTACCCTTAAGGGGTGTTGTATAGTGCGGGCATGCGACGACGAGCAAGGGAGCTCGTCGCCCGTGCGGCACGAATGCAATGAGCAAGGCATGGTGCACGTGCACAAGGCAGCAGCCCTGCCTTGTGTCGTGGGCCACGAGCAATGGACGAATGGGCATGGGCGAAGGGCGAGCCAAGGCAGTCGCGTGTGGGCAGCAAGCGAGCTGCGCCACAACGCGAACTGCCTCGCGCAAGAGCGCGCAGCCCAGCGAGCGATGTCGCGCGCACAGCGAGCGATGGCTCGCGCGCACTGCGAGCGATGGCTCGCGTGCGACGAGCGCTGGCGCGCACGCAGCGTGCGATGGCTTGCGATGGAAATGCAGCAGCTATGCGACGAGTGCATGGGCTGCGCGCACATGGCCAGCGATGGCTGTGTGCGAGCGGCCCATGGGCGTGCAATGCGTAGGGTGTTTGCGTTACGATTAGATCGTTTTGAATGTTTAATTTGAAAATTTCAGTTCACGTAATTTTAATTAATTTTAAAATTAATAATTTAAATTATTTTCTTGGATTTTAATTTTGAATATTGTAATTATAATAAATGTTATTTATTCTAATTATTTTACTAAAATTAAAATCATGAATTAATTTAAATAACGACTGAAATTAAATTAAACTTTTTGGATTCAATTATAAATTTATATGAGCTTTAAATTTTAATTAAATTTGTATGTTTCCGGTTAGACTAGAAATACATTTTTATGTTTAAAATTAGTAAAGCATATGAATTTATTGGTTTAAGTGGGAGCGTTTTTTAGTCATAAACTCTTGATTAGGTCTACAAATCCTTAAGGTTAAAACAACTTGATTAGAATTAATAAGGACTGAATAATTGGTAGATTATTGGTGCCCTTGATTAATTGCTGCAAATGTTTACGTGATGCATAATGTGTTTTACTAACCAGCTATGTGGGCCATTCATGATAATGAATGGGTGAATGGTATATATTGTATATGTACTGTTTTGCAGGTTATGAAGTGACTAGTATGGCCCAAATAGGATAGAAAATATGGTCTGCGTACCATTAATTTGAATGTAATTGGTCTAAAGTACCAAAGTTATTTTTCAATTCAAATATGGTATGCGAACCATCAAATAGTTGTAATTAGTTATAGCTTATCCTATTTGAAGAAAATGGTGCCTCCCACGGAGATTTTCAAGACGGACTTTGAAGTCAAAGCTTCAAGATGAAGTCGGGCCATACTAGATCACAAATATCTTATGCATGTTTTAAGTTATTTATTGCTTTTAAATATGTCTTAAAATGCATGAGATCAAAAGCTTGATTATGTTGCATGATTAAAGATTTTAGTTCACTTAAAATCTAACCAACATAGTAAGAGCTTTAAGTTCCAAACTTAAAAATTGAGTTAAAAGGTGCCATGCCAAAATATACACTTGCTTGGATATCCTTTACATCAATCTAGTAATAGTTTTCGCTCAGCGAGGTGTTACTTATTGGTCCTAAAGGGGCAAGGTACACAAATAATTGTGAGTACATGTTAGTTTTGGTGAAACTCAACGATATAAGTAAGGAGTCCTTTTATGTCGTGGCAAATTCGATAGGTTTACCTAATAAGTTCTTAGACGTACCTATCAACCAAGAATAGTTTCTAGACTATTAGCAAAAGGCTTTTGCTTACCTAAGATGTTCTAGGATTAAGTCGACAAACTGTGCTTAGTTCTTCAATGATTTTAGGATCTTGGAATCATTTTATTCACACCTGCCGGAACACATAATTTGAATAAAATGCTTAATAAACATTGAATTATGCATGTATGCTAGAATTTAAGTTTATTAAGAGAAACTGTGAATGGTTATTTATTTGTTTATTCTTTTCAATTATAGTTTTAATATGGAAAACAACAATCAAAACATCATCATGGGTTCTGAGCTTATGGTCAAGCTGAACCTGACAAATTTTCTTGAATGGGAAGCTAAGCTAGTTGAAATAGTCAAACTCAATGGACTTGAGTATGTACTGTCACATCCCATGCCAAGCTACTATGCCAGAGACATGACCCCTGAGAGATTTTACGCCTGGGATGCGGATCTCAAAAAGGTTATGAGTCTCATGCTGAACAATATCCCTGATGATTGGGCTAAAAGGTTTGTAGCCTATGAACCTTTTACGCTCATCAAGAATCTGAGGGATATCTGTCGTGGAAGTACGGAGGACAGGGACCTGAACGTCCATGAGTTGATTGAATCAATGTCTGGTCTAAAGGTTAGTTCTCCCAACAGGTGTTATAGGATGGAGGTCCAAGAAACACATGTTCAGCTCCTTCGCACTAAACAGAGGGTAGGCGTCCCACTGAGGTTCCATGTGGATCTTATGTGTTCATATTTTGATCGCCTAAGTCTACTAGGAACACCAATAAGCGAAAGGATGGCAGTCTCTGTCTTGCTCAATTCACTACACAGTGGGTTTGGTCGCTTCAAGCAACTATACCTAAGTGAACCAAGAGAAGAAACAGTTGCAGAATTTATTCACCTTGTCAGAAAGGCTGAAATAGTACTGGACTGTGAAGCCAAAGATTTACTCAAGGCTAGAAAGAGACCATTCAAGAAAGGTGGAAAGTCCAAGGGCAATGCTAAATCAAAGCAGGACAAGTCCACATCAAGCTGTCTTTATTGTGATGGAATAGGCCATTACAAAAGAGAATGTCCAAAGCTAAAGGAAGATCAGAAGAACAGAACAGTCGTTCCATCTTCAGGTATTTTCGTTATAGTCTGTATACTTGCAAATTCAACTTCTTGGGTATTAGATACAGGTTGTGGCTCACACTTATGTTCCAATCCACAGGGACTAAGAAGAAGTAGAAAGTTAAGCAAGGGTGAAGTCGACCTACGAGTGGGAAATGGAGCACGGATTGCTGCATTAGCTGTAGGAACTTACTATTTGTCGTTGCCCTCCGGGCTAGTTTTGGAACTGGAAGAATGTTTCCATGTTCCAAGTCTTACTAAAAACATCATTTCAGTTTCTTGCTTAGATGCTAAGGGATTTTCCTTTTTAATAAAAGACAATAGTTGTTCGTTTTATTTTAAAGAGATGTTTTATGGATCTGCTAGATTAGTCAATGGAATTTATTTATTAGATCACGACAAACAAGTATATAACATAAATACCAAAAAGGCCAAAAAGAATGATTCAGATCTCACCTATCTGTGGCATTGTTGATTAGGCCATATAAACTTGAAACGCTTAGAAAGTCTTCAAAAGGAAGGAATTCTAGAACCATTTGACTTAGAGGATTATGGTAAATGCGAATCATGTTTACTTGGCAAAATGACAAAGCAACCTTTCTCTAAAGTTGGAGAAAGAGCAAATGAACTATTGGGTTTAATCCATACAGATGTATGTGGACCAATGAGTACAAATGCTAGAGGTGGTTTCAGCTACTTTATCACTTTCACTGATGACTTCAGTAGGTATGGTTATGTCTACCTAATGAAGCATAAGTCTGAATCCTTTGACAAATTCAAGGAATTTCAGAGTGAAGTAGAGAATCAATTAGGCAAGAAGATTAAAGCACTGCGGTCTGATAGAGGCGGTGAATATCTGAGCTATGAATTTGATGACCATCTGAAAGAATGTGGAATTCTATCAGAATTGACTCCTCCTGGAACACCACAATGGAACGGTGTGTCGGAACGAAGGAACAGAACCTTGCTAGACATTGTTACATCAATGATGGGTCAGGCCGAACTTCCATTAGAATTTTGGGGACATGCACTAAATACAGCTGCACTCACTATAAATAGAGCTCCGTCTAAAGCTGTCGAAAAGACTCCATACGAATTATGGTTTGGAAAGCCTCCAAATGTGTCTTTTCTTAAGATTTGGGGATGTGAAGTATACGTCAAACGATTAATTTCAGACAAACTTCATCCAAAATCTGACAAATGTATCCTTGTGGGCTATCCAAAGGAAACAAAGGGGTATTACTTCTACAATACATCTGAGAACAAAGTGTTTGTTGCTCGAGATGGTGTCTTTTTGGAGAAGGATCACATTTCCAAAATGACAAGTGGGAGAAAAGTAGACCTCGAAGAAATTCGAGTCGAACAACAAACTCTAGAGAATGCTCAAGATGACATTCAGGATGAAACTCAGAGATCTTTAGAAGAATCTGGTGAGAATCATGGTCAATCTAGAAATGTTACCCCGCGTAGATCGCAAAGATATAGATCTCAACCAGAAAGGTACTTAGGTATTTTGACGAACGAGAGCTATGACGTTCAATTACTTGAAAGTGATGAACCTGCGACTTACAAACAAGCTATGACGAGCCCTAGCTCCAAGCAGTGGCAAGAAGCCATGCAATCTGAATTAGACTCCATGTCTGAAAACCAAGTATGGGATTTGGTCGATTTGCCAGATGGCTACCAAGCCATTGGAAGCAAATGGGTTTTCAAACTGAAAAAGGACAAGGATGGGAAACTTGAAGTTTTCAAAGCTAGATTGGTTGCAAAAGGTTACAGGCAAGTCCACGGTGTGGATTACGATGAAACCTTTTCACCAGTTGCAATGCTAAAGTCTATTCGAATAATGTTAGCAATCGCTGCATATTACGATTACGAAATATGGCAGATGGATGTCAAAACTGCTTTCTTAAACGGCGTTTTAACAGAAACTGTGTTTATGACACAACCTGAAGGTTTTAAGGATCCAAAGAATGCTAAAAAGGTATGCAAGCTAAAGAAGTCAATCTACGGATTGAAGCAGGCATCCAGGAGCTGGAATATACGTTTTGATGAAGCAGTCAGTGACTTTGGTTTCATCAAGAACGCAGACGAATCTTGTGTATACAAGAAGGTCAGTGGGAGCAAAATTGCTTTCCTAGTATTATATGTCGACGACATATTGCTTATCGGAAATGACATTCCTATGTTGAACTCTGTCAAGATTTGGCTTGGGAATTGTTTTTCGATGAAGGATCTAGGAGAAGCACAGTACATATTGGGCATTAAGATTTACAGAGATAGATCTAAAAAGATGATTGGACTTAGTCAAAGCACTTATATCAATAAGGTGCTTGATAGGTTCAAGATGGCGGACTCCAAGCGAGGCTACCTACCCATGTCTCATGGAATGACTCTAAGCAAGACTCAGTGCCCAAAAACACTTGATGAGCGTAGACGAATGAATGGGATTCCATATGCATCATTGATTGGTTCAATAATGTATGCTATGATATGTACACGCCCGGATGTTGCGTACGCACTCAGTGCTACGAGCAGATACCAGTCAGACCCAGGAGAGGCGCATTGGACTGCTGCCAAGAACATTCTGAAGTACCTGAAAAGGCACAAAGATGACTTCCTGGTCTATGGTGGAGATGATGAATTAATTGTTAAAGGCTATACGGACGCAAGTTTCCAAACCGACAAAGATGATTTTAGATCACAGTCTGGGTTTGTCTTCTGCCTCAACAGAGGAGCAGTAAGCTGGAAAAGTGCTAAGCAAAGCACCATTGCGGATTCTACAACTGAAGCGGAGTACATTGCTGCACATGAAGCAGCAAAGGAAGCTATATGGCTAAGGAAGTTCATAGGTGAACTCGGTGTAGTCCCCTCCATTAAAGGACCAATAGCCCTGTATTGTGATAATAACGGAGCTATTGCACAGGCAAAAGAGCCTAGACACCACTAGAGAGTCAAGCATGTACTTCGTAGATTTCACCTTCTACGAGAAAGAAAAGAAGTCGAGATAAGCAAAATTGGAACTGATGACAACATATCAGATCCATTAACTAAACCTCTGCCGCAGGCGAAGCACAACTCGCACACTGCAGCTATGGGAATCAAGCATGTTGGAGAATGGCTTTGATGTCTCTGTTTAATGTTTTAAAGTTTTAGAGTTTAAATCTTTGTAAAACATTATTGGTTAATCATTCACAATAAATGAAAAGAATTCATTTTTACATTTAATTTGTGGTTTATTAAATGATGAGTCCCTTCAATTTGACGATATATTCAAGATAGACTGTCAGGACCAGTCCTGTGACTAAGAAATGTCTATCAAGTGAACTTGAATGTCAAAAGTTGAAAATGGTCCCTAGTCGGAGTTTTCTATAAAATTGGACGCATAGAAAACGTTAGACGATTAGAATGCAAGATGACTAGTAGTTCTGTTTCTTGAACTATGTGGACATGGCAATGTCATAATCATTTGCATAGATACTTACTTTGGGAAGACTAGTATCGGACAAGACCTATGAAACTTTACTGTAAGAGATGAAAGTCTGTCATAAGTAAATTTCATTAAATTATTAGACACTAAATCCTCAATACCTGAGTGATTTGAGATTACTTGTTTGAGAACTGGTTGCTTTGACGTTGACCAACCGTCGCACCGTAAAAGGAGGCTATAAAGGCAACGCTCAGGTAATCACCTATCAAACGAAGTCTAATCTCAAGATCGCAAGATTGGGATTGTCCTCCCATAAATCGGGATGAGATGCTTAAAAGTTGTACAAGGCCACTCGGAGAGCTAGAAACTGTGAAATGCATGGCCGTGCTCGGATGAATCATAGGCTATGATTATCTGTTTATTTGATCAGTTGAACTCTGAAACCGAGGAACACCTCTGGACATAATAAGGATGACAACTCTTACCTTATGTTCAAGAGTAAGCATCGAGCGACAAAGGAATTAGGAAAATGCACACTTGTCCCTAAGGACAAGTGGGAGACTGAAGGAAATAATGCCCTTGGTCCAAGTATGCATTCTATGTTAAGTCTAATAAATGCGGTTCAGTATTAATTAACAAGTTAATAATTCAGTGAGATCAAGTGAGCTGAATGCCTAGCTAGAGGCCGCTTCAGTTCAAGTGGAATTAATGATATTAATCCACAGCTTACTCTTGACTGAACCCGTAGGGTCACACAAATAGTACGTAAACGGATCAAGTATTTAATGGCATTAAATACTCTATCTATGGATATTCGGAACCGACGGATCTTGGTTTCAGTGGGAGCTGAGATCGTCACAGGCAAGAAATGAATACTCCGGAAACGATGATATTACCGGAAACGGAAATATGGATCGCATCGGAAATATAAATATTATCCAAGTCGTAGATGTTGCCGGAAACGGAAACATGGTACGTATCGGAAAATATTATCGGAAATGGAAATATTACCAGAATCGGAAATATTGCCGGAAACGGAAATATTGTCAGAATCGGAAATATTACCGGAATCGGAAAATAAATCCGGAAACGGAAATATTAAATATTTGTTCGAAACGGAAATTAATTCCGGAATCGGAAATGTTAAATATTGTTCGTATCGGAAATGAATTCCGGAATCGGAAATTTAATCGGAAGCGTATCGTACGAATAAGCATCGGACGAGGCCTGCCGGACGAGGCCCAGCACGAAGCCAGGCCATCGCCCAGCAAGCCAAGCGCGCCGCACAAACAGCCACGCCAGGCCCAGCGCAAGGCCAGGCCCAGCAGGCCGTGGCAGCGCGCACAGCGCGCACAGCGCGCGCGGGAGCTGCGTGGGCTTGCAGCTCGCGCAGGCCTCGCTGCGTGGGCTGCTGCTCGTGCGCACGCATGGGCGGCCCATCGTGGCTGCCGTGTGTGTGTGCGTAAGTGTTTGTGTTCGTGCACGTTTCCTAAAACGTGCAGAGTTCGGTTAATGATTAAATTCCTAATTCTATTTGATAAATTAATTAAATTAGAGTTCTTGTAGGATTCTAGGTTTAATCAATTTGTATCTGAATAGGATTCCAATTCCCTTTCCATACCCCTATAAATATGTGGCCTGGGTTCACAATTTATAACGAGTTTCAAAGTATTCAAAGTGAGTTTTTTGAGAGAAAAATTCAGCCACACATCTTGCTCAAAAGTGCCGAAAATTCTAGTACCTTAAGGGCGATTCTAGTTGGTCAATCTTAAGGCGGATCCGGACGTGCTGTGGACTATCTACGGAGGGACGACACTTGGAGTCCTAAAGACTTGTTCTGGTTCGGTTCGGGCGCAGCTAGGTAGGGCACGCAACAAAGAGTATGCATCTAAATTATGCTATATGATTATGTGTAAATAATATGTAATCCTGGGTTAATGGTTGTTTCCGCATGATTTATGTAATATCATATGTATCATAACCTAACAAAAATCCCCCATCTCGAATGTTCTTCAAGGCTTCTTGGAGATGTTGTAGAATGTCTGGATTGTCAAAATCCTGCTTTTTTTTTTTGCTCGTAAGAATCACGAACCTTGCTCTGATACCACTAATGATACGAGTTTAAAAACTTGTTGTATAATTAAGGATAGTTGATTAACAAGCTAGACCTTTAGCTCGTTGATCGTGATTGCAAGACAAGACCTATTAACTCACGTCCAAAAATTCAAAGTAAACTGAAAACAAGTGTTTAATCTTTCAATGGGTTGTTTATTCCATTCAGCAAGCTGACTATAAATAGCCTAAAACAGCAGCCAAAGAACGGCAGTTACAAAGCTTTAAACAGCCATTTAAAAGCCATTTAAGGGCCTTTAAATTCGGTGGTTACGAAGCCATGAGAGTCTCCCTAATGCAGTCACTAATTTGCAGTTACAAAGGGCTTAAAACCCTCCTTACAATCAGCAACCTTTAAAGATATTGAAATGACTGAATTTAAATGGATTAAAACAATTGTCCCCTTATTAAACTAAATTAAACAAAAGAAATTAACAATCAGATTTTAACCAACGAACCACCTTGATTAAACGGACCATCTTAATTAAGTGCAACGTACCACCTTGATTAAACGGATCATCAAACGAACTCATTCAATCCAAGTCACCATGCACACAAAATGAGCCATTGAACCTAAATCAGCTTTTGTTCCAATTGTTAGCATAAGACCGTCACCTTGACCATCAACTTCATCCATGACCGTATCACCTTCCCTAACTTCTCCCGAACCGAACAAGAACAAGTTTAGGACTCCAAATGTCGCGCCTCCGTAGATAGTCTACAGCACGTTCGGATCCGCCTTAGATTCAACCAACTAGGATATTCTCTAAGGTATTAAGTTTATTCGGAATGCTTAATTATTAATTTAGGCAAATTATTAAATTCTTACTTGAACATAATCTATGTGAATACTTATTGAATTGTTTTATAAATTGTGATCATGAACCACATATTTATAGGGTGGAAATAACGGAGTTAGAATTCTACTAGGTTTCCAATAACTAAATCCATTAGGATTCTAGTTAAATTATATCATTAGAATTTTATGTTTAATCAAACACCTAAGTATTTCAGATTTAACAAAAACATCCAATTTGAGTAGAATTAAGAAAACGAGATTACTTCACAAAGAAGTAATCCTAACCGGCCAAGGAATTGCGTGGCCCTTGAGTCCACGCTGCTGTGCAGCTCGCAGCCAAGCAGCCAGGCGCTCGCAACTCGCAGCCCACGAGTGCTTGCTGCTTGCTCGCTGGCGCATGGTCACTGACAGCTGCACGCGGCCCACTGGGCGCTGTTGCTGCTCGGCCTGCTTGCTCGGCGCGCGCGGGCTTGCTGGGTGCTGGGCCTGGCTTCGTGCTGGGCCTTGTGTCTTGCAAGCTCGTCCGTCGATAGTTTCGTACGTCGCGCTTCCGATTCGTTTTCCGATTCCAGAATTCATTTCCGACTCGAACAAATATTTAATATTTCCAATTCCGGCATTTATTTCTGATTCGAACAAATATTTAATATTTCTGATTCCGACAATATTTCCGATTCCGGTAATATTTCCGTTTCCGGCTATATTTCCGATTCCGGTAATATTTCTATTTCCGATAATATTTTCCCTTACGTACCATGTTTCCGTTTCCGGCAACATCTACGACTTGGATTTATACTTATCGGAAAATCTGAAATTTTTACCATAGATCAAGAATATACCCAGCAACATCGTGTTTCAAGCAATTCCGAGTTGTTTAGGTTGACCTTTTAATTGAATTACTTTCCGACACTTTTAATTTTTATTAAAAAAATTAACAAAAACGCCCAAAAAACGACACTTCGAGGCCTGATTCTGCAATTCCGTTCCCATGAGTTGATCTTAGAAAATTGTTTTCAATCATATTAGGGTCAGAAAAGTCGAAAAACCGAATCTTTTTTATTTTGGAACAGCTTACGCAATTAATCCAATAATCCAAAAAATATCCGAAAAATCAACAAAAATTCTAAAAAAAAATTCGACAGCAGCAAAAACAATTAAATCATGCTAAAACATGCTTTGAATACATAAGGCTCGTGATACCACTGTAGGGAATATAGTTAAACATAATAACATGTGCGAAAACAATCCCCAAAGCCAGGAAACATGTATAAAGCACAGATTAAGCAAACTTACATTCGAAGCGTATTTCCCTAGTAATCTGTCAACGAACACGAACTTAGAACTCCACTTGTCGTTCCTCTACTTGGTTCACCGACACGATCAGATCCGTATTGATAACCGTAGCTTAGACAATCAATCAAGAGTTTTGCCTTTTTTGGGAAGAACTCACTTCGGAGGCACAGAGAGAATTAGGGTTCTCTGAGTGGCTAGGGTTGGAGAGTTGATTAGTTGTGTGGAAAACATAAGTGTTTAGGTTATTAGAATAACCTAGCAACCAACCGGCCAAGCCAAAAGGCCATGACCGGCCAGCAAGCCCACACGGCAATCGACAAGCAAGCACGCAGCCAGCTGGGCCATGGGCAGCGCGCTGCTGCTGCTGCTGCTGCGTTGTTGCCTTTGGCCTGCGCGCACACGCAGCCGCTTGGCTTTGGGCCAGCGCTGCTGTGTTATGTTGCTGCGCACCATACGCCCATGGGCCTCGAATGCTTCGTGCATTCGGCTCGTGGGCTGCTCTTCGTATTGCGTCTAAAATTGTCCTTCGATAATTTATTTATCGTGTCGTACTTGACGATCCAACGTCGTACGATACGATTATTCGTTTCGCCTAGCTTACGAATATACGCAACACGATATACGATTCCGGTGCAAGGTCGTATCGTATAATACGTTTTCCATAACTAATTCCCGAAAAGCTATTAAATGAATTTCCGATTCATTTAATCCGGTGATCTGTTAAGTGCCACTAGTGTGACCTTGTAGGTTCAGTCAAAAGTAAGTTGTGAGCTTAATATTCATTAGAACTCACTGATCGGAAGCATTGCTCCAGCTAGCTGCTCCGATCACTTGATCTCACTGAATTAATTGTTCGCAATTAATCTGAACCTTGGTATTACACTTAATGCACCTTGGGTGAAGGATACATTTCCTTCAAGATATCCCTCAGATTCTTGATGAGCATAAAAGGTTTGTAAGCTACAAACCTCATAGTCCAATCATCAGGGATGTTGTTCAGCATGAGACTCATAACCTTCTTGAGATCTGCATCCCAGGCCGCATGTCTTTTCGGGGTCATGTCTCTGGCATAGTAGCTTGGCATGGGATTGAACAGTACATACTCAAATCCATTGAGTCTCACTATTTCAACCAGCTTAGCTTCCCATTCAAGAAAATTCGTTAGGCTCAACTTGATCATAAGTTCAGAACCCTTGATGATGTTTTGATTATTGTTTTCCATAGTTAAAACTACAATTGAAAAGAATAAATAAATAAATAACCATTCACAGTTTCTCTTAATAAACTTAAATTCTAGCATTCGTGCATAATTCAATATTTATAAAGCATTTTATTCAAGTTATGTGTTCCGGCAGGTGTGAATAAAATGAATCCAAGATCCTTAATTAAATCATTGAAGAATTAAGCACATTATGTATTTAGACTTAATTCTAAAATATTTTAGGTAAGCAAATCATTTGCTAATAGTCTAGAAACTACTCTTGGTTGATAGGTACGTCTAAGAATTTATTAGGTAAACCTATCTCATTTGCCACGAGATAATAGGACTCCTTACTTATATCGTTGAGTTCACCAAAACTAACATGACTCACAATTATTTGTGTACCTTACCCCTTTTAGCATCAATAGTTACACCTCGCTATGACGGAAAACTATTACTAAGATTGATGTAAAAGTTATCCAAGTAAGTGTTATTTTGGCATGGCACCTGACAGGCTAAAGTCGTATCACCTAATCAATGATAAACCTAAGTCCACTAACAAGATAGTAAGGGAAGTAGGGATGGTATCCACAGGGAAACAAGCGTTCTTTCTATTACTAAAACTAAGGTCTAGACTATTGGGAAACAAGAAAGTTGGTTGATTTTATACTAAACTACGACAATAATAAAAGAGGAATAAATCAGATATTAAGAGGTCTAGGGCATAGGTTTACCGTTCACCAATGAACAACAATCCAGGATGATAAACAATATTAATAATCAATAAAACAATTAATTAGATTAGCATGCTCTCTCGAATCGATACTAATCATAGACTTAGAATTAACGGGCTCTCGCTACATATTAATCCCAGTTCTACCTATTGACACAAGCCTAAACATCAAATTGCATCTCTCGAATCTTAACTTGATATTGCTAGACTAATACAATTAGACCTGCGCAAATCTAATCGCATAGTAAATGAAACCAATCAATAGGAATTAACCACAATACCAACAACCAACAACATTCAATCATCCCTTCATATTAATTCATGGATTCCCAAAACCCTAGAATATAAACTACTCACACATATTTAATTTAAACAAAGCAAACATGATTAATGAAAACATAATTAAAATTGAATAACGAAGGAAAGAAATAAGAAATACCAAATTGAAGAACAAAGGATGAAATTTAAAGTTTGAAACTTGAATTGAATAATAAAAGTAATTAACAAAAGTTTAGAGAGAGAATAAAAACTAAGCAATAAAGTAAGGTACTAGAAAATAAGATGCTGCAAATAAGATGTCCAACTAAATAAAAAGGGCTTGGTATTTATAGTTTGCCCAAAAAAAACAAGTGAAAACCGGAAATAAACTAAAATCTGCGCTACAGGGGTTTTCGTGGCCCGATTGGGCAAAGGGTCACCCGATCGGGCGATCTGCTCGTCAAACTGCACGATTCCGCATCTTAAAAACATTATATCTCCTTCGTTATAAGTCAGAATTGGGCGGATGACCACTCGTTGGAAAGCTCTTGAAGTTTAGAATCCAACCCAATTTGAATGGCTGCATTTAGAGTTGTATAACTTGAGTTATGATCAACAGAGTAGACGATTGTCGGTTTTCTACTTCTTTCACTATTCGCTTTGTTCGAAAACTCTTCCAACTCAATGATTGTGTTCTCGAAAGTACATAATCTCTTGTATTTGATTCAAATGAGTAGGAAATGCAGAAAAATATGCTAATTTCTACAATGATGAACCTGAAACTACAAACACACTACAAGGAGCACATTGGTACTAAAAATCGCTCCGAAGAGCTCATTTGAGATAAAAAAGTACTAAGGAACGGGGGTAAAAACACTATAAAATATGAGCAGATCAACACCTTTTAACTCAATTTTTAAAGTTTGGAACTTAAGGCTTTTACTATGTTGGTTAGATTTTAAGTGAACTAAAATCCTTAATCATGCAACATAATCAAGCCATAATCTCATGCATAATCAAGACATATTTAAAGCAATAAATAACTTAAAGCATGCATAAGATATAAATGTGATCTAGTACGGCCCGACTTTATCCTGAAGCTTCAACTTCAAACTCCGTCATGAAAATGGATTGGAAACTCCGTCTTGAATTTCACCATGGGAGGCGCAATTTTCTTCAAATAGGATATGCTATAATTGAAACTAATTACAACTATTTGATGGTACGCAGACCATATTTAAAATAAAAAATTTGGTATATTAGACCAATTTTACATTCAAATTAACGGTACGCAAACCATATTTTCTATCCTATTTGGGCCATAGTAGTCACTTTCCATAACCCGCAAAACAGTACATTTACAATATAGCATTCACCCATTCATTTATCAATGAATGGCCCACATAGCAAGTTAGTAGAACATATTATGCATCACATAAATATTTGCAACAACTAATTAAGGCTTCCAATAATCTACAAATTATTCAATCCTTATTAGTTCTAATCGAGTTGTTTTAACCTTAAAGGAATTTAGACCTAATCAAGAGTTTGATGACTAAAATGCTCCCTCTAAAACCAAGAAATTTACATGCTTTACAATTTTTAAACATAAAATTATATTTCCTAGTCCAACAGGAAACTTACAAATTTAATTAAAATTTAAAGCTCATATAAAATATTATTTAAATCCCTTTATTTTATTTTCAGTTGATTAAAATTAATTAATTTAAATTTTATCATGGTTTTAATTTTAGTAAAATAATTAGTATAAATAAATTTATAATAATTAAATTAATCAAAATTAAATTCCGAGAAAAAATTAAATTACGAAATTAAACTTAATTAAAATCGTTTTCAACCGAAAAATTAAAACAAACCAACGGGCTAAGACAAAGCCTTAGGCTTGCGCCCATGCCTCGTCAAAGCCTCGTATTAGCAGCGCCCATGGCCTGCTACTTGCGATGGTCGTAGCACAAGCGTCAACCAGGCCACGCATAGCACGCATCAAGCAACGCTCGCTGAGACGAGCCAACGCTCGCTGGGGCGAACCAGCGCTCGCTGCTCGCGCGTGCGGCCTGTGTTGCTCGTTGCCTTTGTCTCGCCTCTCGCTTACATGCACACAGCACACACCGCACAGGAGCGTAGCCCCGCGCGCGTGCACCTCCCTTGTTCGCTGCCTAGTACCGCATGGGCAACGAGCTCCCTTGCTCGTCGTCGCATGCCCGCACTATTGCAACACCCCTTAAGGATAACACTTAGCTTCCATTGCTTCGTGCGTGCAAGATTTGTGAATGATTTACATAAAATCAAAACTTTTATTATTAGATTTATTGACAAATTAATAGCCCATATTAATTTCATAAATTTAGGCGAAAAATGAAAATTTATTATTCAAATTAATTTCCGATTACATGTATTTTTAGGGATTCAAATCTAGGTCATAAAATTTTTAAAACTTTTTCAATTTTAACAAATTTTATGATGGTTTTTCATCATAGGATCCTAATTAAATTGCTAATTAATTTTGAAAATCAAAACAAATTCAAAATTATTCGAATTTCAACAAATTAATTACAATTACAAATTAGGTTGTATTAAACAAGATTAGGCTTTACAAATGTTAAACATATACAGTAGGTCAATCATAAATTCAAGATTTATATAAAAGATTCGCAAATATTTAATTTAACATCATAAAAATTACAAATTTTGCGTTCGAAAAACTAAAACCTCCGAAAAGTCATAGTTAGGCTTCGAATTTGGGAATTCTGGGTTCGGCATCAAATCTTTGATTTGTCTCAAATTTTAAAACATCGTTTACATGCGAAATTCACTAAAAAATTATAAGATTCCGACCATTATTGACAAAACTGCCGAAAAATCCTGCGAACATATAATCGAATAATCGCACGAATTTGTAATTAATTACAATTACGAAATTAATCACCCCTTTAATTCATTGCAAATTTATAAAATTTATCCATGTTAACTATAATTGATTATGGAATTAATTAGAGGCTCGTGATACCACTGTTAGGTTATGACAAATATAAACAATATATTTCATGCGGAAAAACCATAAACCCAGGAATCCAAATTAATTGCCACATAGCCAATTAGCATAATTTAGGAGCTTCTTGATTGCATCCCAAAAACTTCGCTTTATAGAGATCTTGGCTTTCCGCTTTTTTGTTTGGTCAGAGGGTGCTGGGAAGAAATAGTTCATACATACATGTGATGCGTGCCTTCTGATACGAGTTTAAAAACTCGTTGTATAATTAAGGATAGTTGATTAACAAGCTAGACCTTTAGCTCGTTGATCGTGATTGCAAGACAAGACCTATTGACTCACAATCGACTCTTTGAGTAGGAAACACGTCCAAAAACAAAGAAAAGGCAGAATTATAATCAATAATTCAAATTAAACTGAAAACAAGTGTTTATTCTTCCAATGGGTTGTTTATTCCATTCAGCAAGCTGGCTATAAATAGCCTAAAACAGCAGCCAAAGAATGGCAGTTACAAAGCTTTAAATAGCCATTTAAAAGCCATTTAAGGGCCTTTAAATTCGGTGGTTACAAAGCCATGAGAGCCTCCCTAATGCAGTCACTAATTTGCAGTTACAAAAGGCTTAAAACCCTCCTTACAATCAGCAACCTTTAAAGCTATTGAAATGACTGAATTTAAATGGGATTAAAACAGTTGTCCCCTTATTAAACTGAATTAAACAAAAGAAAATAACAATCAGATTTTAACCAACGAACCACCTTGATTAAACGGACCATCTTAATTAAGTGCAACGTACTACCTTGATTAAACGGGTCATCAAACGAACTCATTCAATCCAAGTCACCATGCACACAAAATGAGCCATTGAACCTAAATCAGCTTTGGTTCCAATTGTTAGCATAAGACCGTCACCTTGACCATCAACTTCATCCATGACCGTATCGTCCCCTCCCCCTTTAAAAGGAATTGACCTCAATTCAGCAAGGCCATCATCATCAAGATAGGGTGAGAGACCACCTACATTGAAAGTAGCATGGACACCATAATCTCCCGGAAGCTTGATCTTGTAAGCATTATCATTCACACGTGCAACCACCTTGTAAGGACCTTCTGCCCTAGGCATAAGCTTGTTTTTGCGTTTGCTTGGAAAACGCTCTTTCCTCAAATGAACCCAAACCAAATCACCTTCGTCAAACACCCGAGCTTTGCGATTCTTATTTGATTTCTGTTTATAAGAGGCATTGATAGCTTCAATACGGTAACGAACATGTTGGTGCAGTTTCATCATAGACTTCAACTTGGCATCGGCATCTTTGTGAACCAACTCACCTTTTGGTAATGGAATCAGATCCAATGGCAAGTAAGGATTAATCCCATATACCACTTCAAATGGAGAATGACCAGTAGCATAAGTAGGAGAACAATTATAAGCAATTCAGCGTGAGCAAGCTTGACATCCAAATCCTTTTGCGTTTTACTTACCAACCCTCGCAACGACGTTCCCAAGGTTCGATTTGTAACCTCCGTTTGCCCATCAGTTTGAGGGTGATGTGAAGTGCTAAACAACAACTTGGTTCCCACCTTTCTCCACAATGTATTCAAAATTAACTCAAGAACTTGGAGTCACGATTAGAAACAATAGTTTTGGGAATTCCATGCAAACGAACAATCTCTTAATAATACAAATCAGCCACATTACAAGCATCATCCGTTTTGTGACAAGCAACGAAGTGAGCCATCTTTGAAAATCTATCAACCACGACCATAATAGCATCCTTACCTCTTTGAGTACGAGGCAAAGCCACTATAAAATCCATAGAAATGTCTTCCTAAGGACGAACTGGAACCGGCAAAGGTGAGTATAAACCGGGCTTGAAAGAACTCTTGGCCATATGACAAGTCACGCATTTATTCACAATGTTTGTTACATTGCCTAACATTTTAGGCCAAAAGAAATGCTCTCTCAAAATCTCCAAGGTCTTGGCTATGCCAAAGTGACCAGCCAATCCTCCACCATGAGCCTCACGAACTAGTAGCTCACGAATTGAGTGTTTAGGAATACAAAGACGATTGCCTTTGAAAAGAACCCCATCTTGCAACATATATTCTCCATAGGCACCAACTGCACATTTCTCAAATGCGACTCCAAAGTCACCATCATCACGATAATAGTCTTTCAAGGTCTCAAACCCCAATAGACGAACATCAAGTGTAGCAAGCAAAGTATACCTTCGTGATAGTGCATCAGCCACCACATTGCTTTTACCATCTTTGTAATTCGAAGAAAAATGAAAGGATTGCAAGAACTCAACCCATTTAGCATGCCTTGGGCTCAATTTTTGTTGCCCATTAATATACTTCAAAGATTCATGCTCAGAATGCAAAACAAAGTGGCTAGAAAGCAAATAATGACTCCAATGATCCAAAGCTCTAACAATAGCATAGAACTCTTTATCATAAGTGCAATAATTCAAACGAGCACCCCCTAACTTTTCCGAAAAATAAGCTATGGCACGCTTACCTTGGATCAAAACAGCACCAATTCCTACACCACTAGCATCACACTCGACCTCGAAAGGTTGAGAAAAATCTGGTAGCGCCAAAATAGGAGCAACACACAAACGCTCTTTAATCATATCTGTTGTGGGGTTTTTCCGGTGAGATACCTGGGAGGTTTCTTGGTAACTTTTACAGATTAAACAAGATTGTATTTTTATAGAGAGAGAAAGTAGAGAGAAGGCAGAGCAGCAATTGCTCTAGAATGTATTGATTGTGACCCTTTTTTCTAGGGAAGTGGGAATATTTATAGTACTAGGTTTTTGGGGGAATGACCTAATATTCCCCTTACATGATTGGCTGGGGAATGGGAGGAGGACACGTGTCCTTTCTCCTTACAATTCTCTGGCCTCTTTTGGCAATAGTGGGCTGTTTGGGCCTATTGTGCTTAGTCATTCACTTGGGATACATACTAATTAAGCCCCTTTCCAGGTATAGGTTTTATACATACATTTATACACACTTAAATACATACATTGTAGATACCTAGATTAATACTCATGCCTCGGAGTAGACTTCGTATGATTTCTGCTTAGGGGGCGCAATACGTGCCATGTGTCACGTCCTCATTGGTACACGAAGGCACGGTAATTTTGCCCACAACATTTGCCCCTCAAGAAGGGCATTTCTGGAAACACATTCCGGGTATCGCTTCTTGACTCTTGTTTTGCATCTTCATCTTTGGGTCAGGTGTTGAGATGGTGACACGTGTCACCTTTCTCCATTTTGCCCCTCCCTATATATAGAGGTGAGGGGGGGTAAATTTCATTTTTTACATTTCATTTTCACAGAGCTTTCATAGGCGATTTCAGGCGTGTTCCTACCACCATCAGGCGATTTCCGGCCACCACGAGACTCATCCTTTTCCTCGTCACACTCATCCTGTTCTTCGTGAAATTCATCCCGTTCTTCGCGATACTCATCCTGTTCTTCACCAAGTACTTCGCAGATCTTTCAAGGTTAGTTTTCGCCATTTTTGTTATCCTCTTGACATTTTTCTCTTTGTTAGCGGCCGACCTCTTAGTACTAGGTAAGGGTTTAAAGGTTTTATTTAAGATTTTTCCGCCGTTCATCTTTTGTCGGGGCGGACGTCCAATCGCGTCTTTTTCTTCATTGTTGGTCACCCCTAAGCCGTGCTTCGTTCACTATGCAGAAGGCATGGCTAGAACCAAGCAAACGGCAGATCCGACGCGCCTGCGCTTGCGGGAAGAAGCATCGACACCTCCTAGGGAGAGATATTCTTCCACCGCCTCGGCAGTCGACGAAGAATTTGCCGAACTCTTTCAAGAGATCGACGAGTACGTCGAGGCGGGGGAGCAGGCGGCAAGCTCGTCGGAGGGTACAGCGAGCCAGGCAGTGGGGGAGCCAAGCGTCGCTCCATTGTCATCGGCCGCCGAGGAACAAGAAGCTGCTCCCCAGCTTATTAGGCCCAGAGGACGGGAGGAGGCCCAATTGCTTCCGTCAGAGATTCACCCAGACGTGGGCTGGATGCGGTGGCTAGACAGGCACGGAGCCAAGATGAGGGATGACCTCTGCGTGGGGGAAGGGTACCAAATGCGCGTGCCGGCCGGTCTGGACTCGACCGTCAGCCTGCTTGCCGAGGGAGAATTCCCTGTGTATGCCGCGTCAATCAAACTCGGCATGAGATTCCCTCCACACCCCTTCGTTGTGGAGGTGTTAGATGGTTTCAATATTGGGGTGGCCCAGCTGACCCCTAACTCATGGGCGGATATCTTTGGCTACATTGCCAAATGTGCACTGAACGACGTGGAGCCGTCCTTCAACGCCTTTCTGCATCTGGTCTCCCTCTCTCGTTCCCCCAGTGCCGCCAAAGGGTGGTTTAATCTGAGCAGCCGTGGTACCTACCAGACAGTGGTCGGCAAGCTCAGCAAGTGGCATATGTGGAGGAAGAGGTGGGTCGTGTTTTACACTGACGACCAGGAGATGTATGAGAGAATGAGCCGTTGGAACTGTGACGCCAACTTCATGGATCGTGACGAGCCCCTTCCCCCCCTTACTGCCGAAGAGTGGGATCAGATAATGGTCCTGTTCAGGGCCAACACTTACCACTTAACAGTGGATAAGAGTTTCCATGTGCCGGCCGAGTGGTTGCCGCACATTAGCCAGTTTCGGAACGAGGCCTTTCTAGCGGCCGTAGGCTTAGGATATTCCATGACTCGAGGTTGTATGCCAATTTATGTGCCGTTCCGCGTTGGTCTATTCATTTTTTCTAACTTTGGATTTCTTTTGTTCACAGAGGAAGGAATGAGCAAGCTATCGGCGGCGGATATTGGGAAGGGCGATATGACCGATTGGATGGCGGACATCTATGAGGCCAAGATGCAGAAAGCCAAGGCCGAGTTGGAGGAGAGGGTGAGTATTCTCTTAGGTTGTTGTTTTTTGCAAGTTAAACTTCTCCCGTCCAGCGTCTACGGTGGACGACTTTTTAGTGACGAGCCGATATCCTGATATCTGACCCGTGTTTGCTAAGGTGGGCCTCGTCACTTTTTATTGACGGGCCCCTTAGTTAGTGTTTTTTCAAGTGACTCGTAATTGATAGGGTACGCCTCGTCATTTTTGGGACGGGCGTCCTTTTTAATGACGAGCCACTTGTCTGCGATTGACTTGCACTTGATAAGGTACGCCTCGTCATTTTTAAGACGGGCGTCCTTTTTAATGGCGAGCCACTATTTATTGAGTGACTTGTGATTGATAAGGTACGCCTCGTCATTTTTAAGACGGGCGTCCTTTTTAATGACGAGCCACTATCTTGTGAGTGACTTGTGATTGATAAGGTACGCCTCGTCATTTTTAAGACGGGCGTCCTTTTTAATGACGAGCCACTATCTTGTGAGTGACTTGTGATTGATAAGGTACGCCTCGTCATTTTTAAGACGGGCGTCCTTTTTAATGACGAGCCACTATCTTGTGAGTGACTTGTGATTGATGAGGTACGCCTCGTCATTTTTTTAAGACGGGCGTCCTTTTAAATGACGAGCCACTATCTTGTGAGTGACTTGTGATTGATGAGGTACGCCTCGTCATTTTTTTTTTAAGACGGGCGTCCTTTTAAATGACGAGCCACTATCTTGTGAGTGACTTGTGATTGATGAGGTACGCCTCGTCATTTTTAAGACGGGCGTCCTTTTAAATGACGAGCCACTATCTTGTGAGTGACTTGTGATTGATGAGGTACGCCTCGTCATTTTTGAGATGGGCGTCCTTTTTAATGACGAGCCACTACACGGTGAGTGACTTGCGATAGATGACGAGGCCTAATATTTGACTGTCCTTTCTTTTTTAGCAAGCTAAGGACGCGGCTAGGGCGTCAGGGAAGAAGAAGGGGACGACTCTGTCCCAGCTGAAGAAGAGAGCTGTGCCGGCTGGCTCGGAGACTCCGAGTACCTTCAAGAAGCCAAAACCCCTACCTCGCCGTCTCGTGAAGAAAGACGAGTCGAAGGTTGCTGAGGGGGGATGCCCTGATGACGAAGAGATGGGCGTGGACAAGCCGTCTCTGGTGGTGGACTTGGTGGAGGACCCTCTTTCGGGAATCCCGGCCGACGTCCGCTCTCAGATACCGGCGGAGGTGGCCCGCCGAGCTAGGTCTTCGGGCGGTAAGTATTATTCGAACGTCGTTCAGACGTATCGAGCCTCCTCTGGCAGTTCTTCTTACTCTCCGCGTCATCCTAAGGCCATTGTTTTTCCTATAGCCAAAGACAAAGGGAAGGATGCAGCTGCTGCCGAGGATGAGAACGTACCTGCTACTCCCCACTATTCGTCAAAGGATAGGGTGGCTATATGCCGCAAGGTTTTTAAGGCCGTCCCCGCAGAGTATGTTGCTTCTCTTCCTGGCCGCAAGACTGACGCCCAGTTTGGTGCGATCCAGGCCACTCTTCTCGACGTAAGTCTATTTCCAACTTGCTTGTACTTGTCTTCCCTTTGAGTCATTTACTAATATGTAGCTTCTTCTGCAGTTGTTCTGCCGCATGGAATTCTGCAAGAGCTGGAAGACCCGCACTGCTGAGGAGCTCAAAGCTCAGGTGGCTGAGTCCACCCACCATGGTGACTATGCGTTCAAGTCCATTGAAGAGGTCCGCCTGCAGATGCAGACGACCATAGACCTTCAAGCGAAGGAGGTGGCTGCGTTGAGATCTGACAAGGCCGAGCTGCTTAAGAAGATCTTGGCGCAGGACAAGGACATGGTGGCAATGGTCGAGGAGGCCAAGACAGCGGCGGCGGAAATACGGGCGCTTCAGGACCAGTTGCGGGAGTACCCTCAGGTCAAAGAGGCGGCTGAGGAAGCCGAGCATCTTCGTGGGGAGCTAGAGACGGCCAGATCGCAAGTTCGCACCTTGCGTGAGCGTCTTCTGGAATCCTATGATCAGGGGGAACAAGCGACCAAGGACGCTGTTAAGCACGCCTGGGAGAGCCACATGTCAGAGTATGATCTTGGGTGGTTCCAGCGGCGAATGGAGCACAGTGCCGCTGTGTTGGCTGCTGAACGTCTTGGTCAGCCGCCCCCTGAGTTTGTATCATCTGATGACGAGGACGATGCGGCCGCCCCCTGATTTGCTTACTTTCCTATTTTTTTTAAAAATTTTATTCAAGCGTTCCCGTGCCTAAGGGCAATAACAATTATGTTGTAAAGTTTTGGCGCTGATGGCGTCTGTATCATTGTGCCTGCTGAGCACACAACAATTCTCTTTCTTTTTCCTGGTCAGGAATTCTGAGCTACTTTCACACGCCTTTCTACGGGCGTTGTTTTATAAGTAAATAGGTTTTTTGATGTTTCTCCTATCTCGCATTTACTTGCTCTTCATAATTTGATTATTCCTTGATCAATAGGCTTAATAGGCTTAATCAATAGGTATGGTTGCCAAGGTGCATCCGAGTGTACCCTAAACCCTACTTTGGTCGTCACTTTCTTTGGCGAGCGTGTCTATAACGATATTGATTGACGCAAGTCAATCAATAGGTATGATTGCCGCTAGACATGCTCGTCAAATGGACTGGCCGGCCAAACATTCGTGCCGCCGCGCTTTTTAGCAAGCAACCTTCGTTTCGAAGTTAATCGTGCCGCTGAACTTTTGAGCGGACAACCTTTGTTTCCAAGTGGTTGGTGCCGCTGGCAACTGAGCATGCGCTAGGCCCTACTTTGGTCGTCACTTTCTTTGGCGAGCGTGTCTATAACGATATTGATTGACGCAAGTCAATCAATAGGTATGATTGCCGCTAGACATGCTCGTCAAATGGACTGGCCGGCCAAACATTCGTGCCGCCGCGCTTTTTAGCAAGCAACCTTCGTTTCGAAGTTAATCGTGCCGCTGAACTTTTGAGCGGACAACCTTTGTTTCCAAGTGGTTGGTGCCGCTGGCAACTGAGCATGCGCTAGGCCCTACTTTGGTCGTCACTTTCTTTGGCGAGCGTGTCTATAACGATATTGATTGACGCAAGTCAATCAATAGGTATGATTGCCGCTAGACATGCTCGTCAAATGGACTGGCCGGCCAAACATGCGTGCCGCCGCGCTTTTTAGCAAACACCCTATGTTTCAAAGTTATTCATGCCGCTGGGCTTTTGAGCGAACAACCTATGTTTCAAAGTTGTTCATGCCGCTGGGCTTTTGAGCGAACAACCTATGTTTCAAAGTTTGTTCATGCCGCTGGGCTTTTGAGCGAACAACCTATGTTTCAAAGTTGTTCATGCCGCTGGGCTTTTGAGCGAACAACCTATGTTTCAAAGTTGTGAGTGCCGCTGGCACGTATTATGCTGTACTGGTCGGCCAGCGGCTTGCTTATATTAGGAGGGGAGTTGGATAGGTGATCAGCCTACAACTTGGTGCTAATCTGGGCCACTTCTTAGGCTTCAAACAATTAGTCTTGCTGAGTTTTTGCTAATCTGGGCCACTTCTCAGGCCGTCATACAATTAGGCTTTGGTTATGCATTGGAGTGTATATGTTTATATTCATTGTGCGAACAATAAATATTACGAAACAAATAGAGTAGTATTATTTATAACTTTGCAAGGCGAATTTAGCCGGTTACAAAAGTAATTACTACCCTACTATGACCATTAGAGGCCGCCCCTTGGGCAATGGATCGTGGTAAGTAAGACAAGGCTTAGCACATATCTAGAAGAAATATTTCTTGAGGTTGTCGGCATTCCAAGTGCGTGAAATAGGGCGGCCTTGCATGTCTTGAATGCGGTAGGTTCCATCTCTAACTTCATCATAGATCTCGTAAGGTCCCTCCCAAGTGGGCGTCAGCTTACCTTGTTCATTTGCTCGTCCTGTGGACTCCATTTTTCTGAGAACAAAATCTCCCACTTTGAGCACTCTATTAGAGACTCTCTTGTTGTATTCTCTTGCCATCCTTATCTTGTACAGCTGTTGTCTGAGCGCTGCATTTCCTCTAACCTCGGGCAGAAAGTCCAAGGCTGCTTTCATTGTCTCCCAGTTAGCATTTTCGTCATACAGCATGACTCTCAACGTTGGCTCACACATTTCTATGGGTAGGACAGCCTCGGCGCCATAGGCTAGCAAGAAGGGTGTTTCACCGGTTGAATTCTTAGCCGTGGTGCGGATGGACCATAAGACATTTGGCAGCTCATCAGCCCATAGACCTTTGGCTTCGTCAAGCTTCTTTTTAATTCCTTCAGAGATAATTTTGTTGAACGCCTCAACCTGACCATTGGCTTGGGGTCGTCCGACTGATGCAAAACAGGTGTGTATGCCGTGATCTGCCAGCCACTCTTTCAGCTTAGGCGTCTCAAACTGGGGCCCATTATCGAAGACGATAGCCTGTGGAATCCCAAAGCGAGTCATGATGTTCTTCCAAATGAATGCTCTCACATCAGCAGTTTTTATGTTTTTGAGCGCTTCTGCCTCCACCCATTTGGTGAAGTAATCTACGGCAACGATGACATAACGCCTTCCTCCTGGTGCGGTCGTGAATGGGCCTAGGAGATCCATCCCCCATTTAGCAAATGGAATTGGGCTTATAATGGGCGTCAGAACTCGTGCCGGTTGATGTATTAGGTGAGAAAAGCGCTGACATTTGTCACACTTCTTGACCAGTGAGATTGCGTCCTCCTTAAGGGTCGGCCAGTAATAGCCGGTTCGAAGTGCCTTTTCAGCCAAAGCCCTTCCACCAATATGCGAGCTGCACAACCCCTGATGAAGGTCTTCTAAAATTTCCTGCCCCTTCTCAGGTGTTACACATCTTAACAAAGGACGGGAGTAGGCCTTTTTGTAGAGGGTGCCGTTCCACATTTCAAACCAAGAACATTTCTTTTGAAGTTTTGCCGCTTCCCTTGAGTCTTCGGGCAAGACTCCATTCATTTTGAAGTTTACTATGTCATCCATCCATGTGGAGGTTCTGTCAAGAGTTTCTACTTCCATTTGCTCAACACTTTTGTGCTCTTTTACCTCCCAGAACACGTGCCGAGGGGTATCACAAGACGCGGAACTTGCCAACTTTGACAGGGCATCAGCTTGGTTATTTTCCGAGCGAGGGACTTGCCTTACTTCAAAGCTTTTCAGTGGCTCTACTTCCTGATGGACGGCCTGCATGTATTTGACCATAGTCGGATCCCTAGCTTCGTAGGTCCCATTAACTTGGCTCACAATCAGTTGGGAGTCAGATAGTGCTACAATCTCCTCGGCGCCTGCCGCCTTACACATTTTAATGCCAAAAAGCAGGGCTTCATATTCGGCTTCATTATTTGACGCCTGGAAGTTAAATCGCATAGCATATTCAAAAGTATCTCCTTCTGGGGAGTGACAGATTATCCCTGCTCCACATCCATTCTGTGTGGATGAGCCGTCTACATACACTGTCCACACTGTGCTTGTATTCTTGGCAAAGTCTGGCCTCGTCATTTCAACAATGAAGTCGGCACATGCCTGCCCCTTGACAGCTTTCCTCGGCTCATAGGTGATATCAAAGGCGTTCAGCTCTATTGCCCAATTCAGCATTCGTCCTGACGCCTCCAGCTTTGTGAAGGGTAGTTTGAGCGGCTGATCGGTGTAGATCACTATTTTGTGAGCTAAGAAATAAGGACGGAGCTTTTTGCTGGCCATGAACAGAGCTAAGCCAAACTTTTCCACTGTAGGATATCTAACTTCAGCATTTTGAAGAACATGACTGACAAAGTATACCGGCATCTGTATTCCCTCCCTCTCTGTCAGTAGAACGGCACTCAACGAGTGCTCGGACACGGCGAGATACATGTACAAAGTCTCTCCTAGCAAGGGACTAACAAGACGAGGCAAGGTGTGTAAGTGCTCCTTTAATCTGACCAATGCCGCCTCGGCCTCGTCCGACCATTCAAACTTGGCCTTCTTTCTGACAGATCTAAAAAAGTAGTGGCACTTGTCTCCAGCCCTGGAAAGGAATCTGCCCAGGGCGGCCAAGCAACCTGTGAGCCGCTGGACCTCCTTCACTGTCTTTGGTGAGCTCATATCAATTACTGCCTGGATTTTGTCTGGGTTGGCTTCAATTCCTCTTTCATCAATCAAGAAACCTAAGAATTTGCCTGCCGTCACCCCGAACACACACTTCTTAGGATTCAACCTCATGTTGTAAGCTCGAATAGTCTCAAATGTCTCTCTGAGATCAGTTATATGCGCCGCCCTCAGCTTACTTTTTACGATCAAATCGTCAATGTAAGCTTCAATATTCCTGCCGAGCTGCTTAATGAACACAGTGTTAATAAGACGCTGAAAAGTGGCCGGTGCATTTTTTAACCCAAACGGCATCACCTTGTAGCAGTAAAGGCCTTGTTCAGTAACAAATGACGTTTTCTCCTGGTCGTCAGGCCACAACGGAATCTGGTGAAACCCTGAGTAGGCATCCATAAAGCTCATCATGGCATGCCCCGCTGTAGAGTCGACGAGCCGGTCAATCTTGGGCAATGGGAAACTGTCCTTTGGACATGCCCTATTGAGGTTGGTGTAATCAACACACATTCTCCAGGTACCATTAGGTTTTTTGACGAGGACCACATTAGCAACCCAGTCGGGGTACTGACTAGGCCTGACGAACCCAGCCTCCATCAACTTCTGTATTTCCGCGGCTGCCGCCTGATTTCTATCTTCCCCATGGTTCCTTTTCTTCTGACGAACCGGTTTAAAGTTTGGGTCCACATTCAGCTTATGGACGGCCACAGCAGGGTCAATACCCGGCATTTCGTCCACCGTGAAAGCAAAGATATCTTCAAATTCTCTCAAAAGGTGGACCAATTCTGCCGCCAGCGGATCGTCAGGAGAAATCCCGATGGGCACTACTCTGTCAGGTTTGTCTGTGTTTAAAACCACATTGAAATGGGCCCCAACAGGCTCTGGGCGTCTCTCTTCCATGTGCCCTGCTGAGATAGTTAATGTTTCTTTGACGACCTTGGGTTGTGTATCGCCACATTTTCGTTTGTTGCTCGACGTCCCTTTCTCTTCACCCGTCCCCCATGCTTCTGGACTCAAGGTGGTTAGGTAGCAATCTCTAGCTTGTTGCTGGTCACCATGTATAGTGCTGACGCTCCCATCGTCACAAATGATCTTAAGAAGCATCAGATGAGTCACAATGACAGCCTTTGCCCTGTTCAACGTGGGACGCCCCAAGATGATGTTATATGCCGTCAGATCTTTCACTATGAGAAAACGGACATCCATTTGCCGAGATTCCTTTTTATTTCCCATCCTCAGAGGAAGGGTAATTATGCCGACTGGGTGGATGACACTACCTCCGAAGCCTATAATGGGATAGTGGATTTTCTCAATTTTTGAGGGATCATGTTGCAGCCGATTCAAGCACTCTAGACTAATTATGTCCGACGAACTTCCTGTATCAACCAAAATACGCCTAACCCTTAGGTTAGCAACTTTTAACTCAATTACCAAAGGATCGTCATGCGGGGTGGAGATTTTCCCACGGTCGGCCTCGCCGATTTCAACTTTTGGAAACGGGTCAACTGTGGCCTTGCCGGACAGCATCACTTGTCCCAATCGCTTGGCATAATCCTTCTGGCCCCTCATGGTCGGCCCGCCGGCGGCCAATCCTCCTGAGATGACTGCCACGCACTCTGGGTCGGTACGATTCCCATCTTCCTCCGAGGGAGGGGATTTGTTTTTCTTGTAGAAGGGTTTGCCAGAACCTCCCGTGTTCCTGCTGATATAACTTTTTAAGAACCCCTTGGTGGCTAGGCCATCCAATGCCCTTTTCAAGCTCTTACATTCATTGGTGTCATGCCCAATGTCACTGTGAAAGTGACAGTACAGTTTGGGGTCCCTACTTTCTGGTGGTGACTTCATGGGAAATGGACGATCAATGTCATATTTGGACCCGACGTCCATCAGGATTGTGTACATGTCTGTGTTATACTCGAAACGCTCCCGATCATAAGTTCTGGGCCGTTTCTGACCTGCCGCTCCGGGGGCCCTGTCTGATTCTTTTGCAATAGCCCACGTCCCGTTAGGCCGGTTCTTCTTTTCAAATTTCTCCTTTTTTGCCGCTAGCTCGGCGTTATCACTTCCTCTGGGGTCTTTCGGGACGCTGCAAATCTCTGTTGCATGAATGAAGGCCTCCGCCTCATCCAGCACTTCTGCCATTGTTCGGACGCTTTTCTTTACCAGATCAAACTTGAAAGAGCCCTTTTTAAGCCCTCGAATGAAGTTATCGAATGCAACACCATCTGGCAAATCCGGAATTTGCCCTGCCTCTAGATTGAATCTCTTCACATAACTCCTCAGGGACTCGTCCTTCCCCTGCTGAATCCTACTCAGATGCATGCTCGTCTTCTTCTCTTCCTTGTGAGCCATGAACCGAGTAGAGAACAATAGCTCGAGCTCCGAAAAAGAGCGAATAGTTCCGGCTGGAAGTCTCTCGAACCACTTAGAGGCTACTCCTTTGAGTGTGCCCGGGAAATACTTACACCAAGTTGAGTCAGTTGTTCCTTGGACATACATGTGATGCCGGTAAACCAAGAGGTGCATGTCCGGATCTGTGGTACCATCATAAGCATCAATGTTGGGCGGCTTGACTTTGGGTTCCCTCGGGGCTCTCATGATAGAGTCTGCAAAAGGGGTGGTGTGCCCTAGGGCCATGTTGGACACCCCCTCCTGAATGTGATATACAGGGTCTTGACGCCTGGAGTAAGGTAGCCGCAGGGAGGACTCGCGTCCGCGAGTTTGACGGGTTGGACGGGTGGCCCCTGGACGTGCCTGGCTCAGATGCGTATAAGTTGGATGAGGGAGAGGTCTATCCGGCATGACGGGGGTTGACCCAGTGTCAGAAAGTTCCGACTCAGAGTCGGGCAACTGCTCTGCGCGTGGCTGCTCACGTCCTCGGGACGTTTCTCCGATCAGCCGCCGTGGCATTCGGCGTGGTAGGTAAGACATGGTCTGATTTGGCTGACTTGTTGGCGGCTGTCTCCTTAGGTCCTCGCCTGTCAGCCTGGTCCAGACATTTGGGGGGCGCAAAGAAAGTGTTGGCCTATTGCTTGCCGGCCTCTCATGATTTGCAGCCACAGCAGTGGTGTAAATCAGCATACTCTTCTGTACCTCAGCATTAACTGTCTTCCCTACATCAGCTTGGAACTCAGCCAAAATAGCCCGAAGAGCACCCACAGAGACAGGCATATCAGGGTTCTCCTCTATTACCGTATCCACCCGAGGATCCAGGTGTCCTCCAGGAGGGGTGCGATTGGCCTGGTCGTCCTCCTCGCTGAGCACCTCTACCTCGGCAGTGTGACGAGGGGTGTGCCCGGCCGCAAATGTACGTGCGGCATCTTCAGTGATTCTTGTGGCCGGCGTATGATGTTCAGTCGGCATTTCTCTTTCGAGGGGTGGCCGCTCTACGCGTGTAGGCCGCCCAGCATCGTTGTCCTGTCGTTGATCTTCCATGTTACCGTACCTCCCCACAGACGGCGCCAAATGTTGTGGGGTTTTTCCGGTGAGATACCTGGGAGGTTTCTTGGTAACTTTTACAGATTAAACAAGATTGTATTTTTATAGAGAGAGAAAGTAGAGAGAAGGCAGAGCAGCAATTGCTCTAGAATGTATTGATTGTGACCCTTTTTTCTAGGGAAGTGGGAATATTTATAGTACTAGGTTTTTGGGGGAATGACCTAATATTCCCCTTACATGATTGGCTGGGGAATGGGAGGAGGACACGTGTCCTTTCTCCTTACAATTCTCTGGCCTCTTTTGGCAATAGTGGGCTGTTTGGGCCTATTGTGCTTAGTCATTCACTTGGGATACATACTAATTAAGCCCCTTTCCAGGTATAGGTTTTATACATACATTTATACACACTTAAATACATACATTGTAGATACCTAGATTAATACTCATGCCTCGGAGTAGACTTCGTATGATTTCTGCTTAGGGGGCGCAATACGTGCCATGTGTCACGTCCTCATTGGTACACGAAGGCACGGTAATTTGGCCCACAACAATATCAAACGCCTTTTGAGCCTTCTCTCCCCATACAAAAGCACCTTTCTTCAAGCAACTAGTAATAGGACTAGTAATGGTACTGAAATCACGAATAAAACGTCTATAAAACGAAGCAAGACCATGAAATGAACGCACCTCACTTATAGTTTTAGGACTAGGCCATGATTTGATAGCCTCAATCTTGGATTGATCCACGGACACTCCATCCTTCAAAACCACATATCCCAAGAATACCACATTGTCAACAAGGAATGAACACTTCTCTAGCTTCCCATAGAGTTTTTGAGCTCTAAGGGTTTCAAAAACATCCCTCAAATGAATCAGATGCTCCTCTTTGTTCTTACTATACACCAAGATGTCATCAAGATATACCATAACGAATCTGCCCAAAAATGATTTAAGCACTTCGTTCATTAGCCTCATAAACGTACTAGGAGCATTAGTGAGACAAAATGGCATGACGGTCCATTCATACAAACCATGATTTGTCTTGAAAGCCGTTTTCCACTCATCTCCTTCACGCATCAGAATCTGATGATAACCACTCCGCAAATCAGTTTTTGAGAACAACTTCGAACCATGGAGTTCATCTAACATATCATCAAGTCTCGGAATTGGAATACGGTACTTGATGGTAATGTTATTCACAGCCCTGCTATCAACACACATTCGCCATGTCCCATCTTTCTTAGGCACAAGCAACACCGGAACAGCACATGGTCTCAAACTTTCTCTCACATAGCCTCGATTCACAAGTATATCAATTTGCTTTTGGAACTCCTTTGTTTCCTCTGGATTGCAACGATAGGTAGCCTTATTAGGCAAAGAAGTTCCTGGAATAAGATCAATTTGATGTTCAATACCACGAATAGGAGGCAAACCTGGTGGTAATTCATCGGGAAATACATCTTTGAACTCAAACAGCAACTCGGCAATGGGACTGCCTTCTTTCCAATTTTGGCCTTCGATTGGAATCTCCTGAGCCACGAGCAAATATACCAACTCTCCATGATCTAGAGCTTGCTCAATTTCTCGTTCACTAGCCAACATGGTGTGATTTGGCTTCTTTTTTTGCTTCACACTCATGGATTGAACCGCTTGAGATGACATAGGCTTTAGCATAATTTTCTTGCCTTTGTCTCTCAATTCATACTCGTTGCTTCTTCCTTTATGAACCACGTCCCTATCAAACTGCCAAGGACGACCCAACAAAATATGACAAGCATCCATAGGAATAACATCACAAAGAATCTCATCCACATACGAACCCATAATCAAACCAACCCTTACTTACTTCGACACCTTCACACTATTACCATCATCTAGCCAACGGAGTGCGTATGGCCTAGGATGGGCAGTAGTGATTAAGCCTAATTTTGACACCATTTCACTAGAAGCAACATTGGTACAACTCCCCCCATCAACAATCATACTACACCACTTATCCTTCACTAGACATTTAGTATGAAATAACTGATCTCGTATGTCCAAATCAATAGGTGAAGTCTGAGTTTGTAGCGCTCTAAGAACCAGATTTGTGTCATAAATTGGAGCCTCACATCCCTCTTCCTCCTCTTCATGATCACTCTCATCAAATACAAACACGTCCCCCAACCTCTTTTCTTCTTCAAACAACTCCTCACGGCACTCAACAGCTTCTCTCAAGGTCACTACCCGTTTATTTGGACACGCATTTTGATAATGCCCAAATCCTTGACACTTAAAACAACGCACCTTGGACAGACTTGTTTCTTTGGATGGGTTTGTTAATTTTGGGGCAGCCGTAGAATTAGTTAAACCTACGGTACTAGGTGATGTGTTTGGTTTCAAGACAGTTTCGGATTTAGCCCAAGACTTGGCCTTACCATCCATACTTGACCCTCCCCCATATTTTGCCTTCCATTGGTTTTCCAATTTTAAACAAAGTCCACAAAGAGTATCAAAATTAGAATATGGATAAAGGTCTACGGTATTGGAAATATTGTAGTTTAATCCCCTTAAAAATCTGGACAGTTCTTGTTCCTCAATCTCCTCAATTTCCCCCATTAAGGACAACTTTTCAAACTCATCTATATATTCAGCCACACTCATTTTTCCTTGCCTCAATTCAACAATTTTACGATAAGTCGTTATTCTATGAGTTGTTGGCGCATACCTTTTACGTAGCTTACGTTTCAAAGACTCCCAAGAGGTCATTTTCTCCTTCCCATCACGAATTCTCTTGGATTTCAGTCCCTCAAACCACAATGAAGCTCCTCGTCCTAGCTTCAATATGGCATATTTGCAACGCTTCTCATCATCAATGTCCTTGAAATTGAACATTCGCCCTATCTTGCGCTTCCACTCCAAATAAGCTTCTGGATCTGTTCCACCAACAAATTCAGGAAGTTCCGTGACTTTGAATTCATCCACAACCCGTAGTGGATCACGTCTAGGATGCCTTCGAAATCCGCCATCTCGAATGTTCTTCAAGGCTTCTTGGAGATGTTGTAGAAATTAAGTCTGGATTGTCAAAATCCTTTTTTTTTTTTTTGCTCATAAGAATCACGAACCTTGCTCTGATACCACTAATGATACGAGTTTAAAAACTTGTTGTATAATTAAGGATAGTTGATTAACAAGCTAGACCTTTAGCTCGTTGATCGTGATTGCAAGACAAGACCTATTTGACTCACAATCGACTCTTTGAGTAGGAAACACGTCCAAAAATAAAGAAAAGGCAGAATTATAATCAATAATTCATAGTAAACTGAAAACAAGTGTTTATTCTTCCAATGGGTTTTTTATTCCATTCAGCAAGCTGGCTATAAATAGCCTAAAACAGCGGCAAAAGAACGGCAATTACAAAGCTTTAAACAGCCATTTAAAACCCATTTAAGGGCCTTTAAATTCGGTGGTTACAAAGCCATGAGAGCCTCCCTAATGCAGTCACTAATTTGAAGTTACAAAGGGCTTAAAACCCTCCTTACAATCAGCAACCTTTAAAGATATTGAAATGACTGAATTTAAATGGGATTAAAACAATTGTCCCCTTATTAAACTAAATTAAACAAAAGAAAATAACAATCAGATTTTAACCAACGAACCACCTTGATTACACGGACCATCTTAATTAAGTGCGACGTACCACCTTGATTAAACGGACCATCAAACGAACTCATTCAATCCAAGTCACCATGCAGACAAAATGAGCCATTGAACCTAAATCATCTTTTGTTCCAATTGTTAGCATAAGACCGTCTCCTTGACCATCAACTTCATCCATGACCGTATCACCTTCCCTAACTTCTCCCGAACCGAACAAGAACAAGTTTAGGACTCCAAATGTTGCCCCTCCGTAGATAGTCTACAGCACGTTCGGATCCGCATTAGATTCAACCAACTAGGATATTCTCTAAGGTATTATGTTTATTCAGAATGCTTTATTAGTAATTTAGGCAAATTATTAAATTCTTACTTGAACTTAATCTATGTGAATACTTATTGAATTGTTTTATAAATTGTGATCATGAACCACATATTTATAGGGTGGAAATAACAGAGTTAGAATTCTACTAGGTTTCCAATAACTAATCCATTAGGATTCTAGTTAAATTATATCATTAGAATTTTATGTTTAATCAAACACCTAAGTATTTCAAATTTAACAAAAGAGGAATAAATCAGATATTAAGAGGTCTAGGGCATAGGTTCACCGTTCACCAATGAACAACAATCCAGGATGATAAACAATATTAATAATCAATAAAACAATTAATTAAATTAGCATGCTCTCTCGAATCGATACTAATCATAGACTTAGAAATAACGGGCTCTCGCTACTTATTAATCCCAGTTCTACCTATTGACACAAGCCTAAACATCAAATTGCATATCTCGAATCTTAACTTGATATTGCTAGACTAATACAATTAGACTTGCGCAAATCTAATCGCATAGTAAAAGAAACCAATCAATAGGAATTAACCACAATACCAACAACCAACAACATTCAATCAGCCCTTCATATTAATTCATGGATTCCAAAAACCCTAGAATATAAACTACTCACACATATTTAATTTAAACAAAGCAAACATGATTAATGAAAACATAATTAAAATTGAATAACGAAGGAAAGAAATAAGAAATACCAAATTGAAGAACAAAGGATGAAATTTAAAGTTTGAAACTTGAATTGAATAATAAAAGTAATTAACAAAAGTTTAGAGAGAGAATAAAAACTAAGCAATAAACTAAGGTACTAGAAAATAAGATGCTGAAAATAAGATGTCCTACTAAATTAAAAGGGTTAGTATTTATAGTTTGCCCAAAAAAAACAAGCGAAAGCCGGAAATAAACTAAAATCCGCGCTACAGGGCTTATCGTGGACCGATCGGGCAAAGGGCCGCCCGATCGGGCGATCTGCTCGTCAAACTCCACGATTCCGTATCTTAAAAACATCATATCTCCTTTGTTATAATTCGGAATTAGGCGAGTGACCACTCGTTGGAAAGCTCTTGAAGACTAGAATCCAACCCAATTTGAATCTCTGCATTTGGAGTTGTATAACTTGAGTTATGATCAAAAGAGTAGACGATTGTCGGTTTTCTACTGCTTTCACTATTCGCTTTGTTCGAAAACTCTTCCAACTCAATGTTTGTGCTCTCTAAAGTACATAATCTCTTGTATTGATTCAAATGAGTAGGAAATGCACAAAAATATGCTAATTCCTACAATGATGAACCTGAAACTACAAACACACTACAAGGAGCACATTTGTACTAAAAATCGCTCCGAAGAGCTCATTTGAGATCAAAAAGTACTAAGAAACGGGGGTAAAAACCCTATAAAATATGAGCAGATCCGCACATTTTAACTCAATTTTTAAAGTTTGAAACTTAAGGCTTTTACTATGTTGGTTAGATTTTAAGTGAACTAAAATCCTTAATCATGCAACATAATCAAGCCATAATCTCATGCATAATCAAGACATATTTAAAGCAATAAATAACTTAAAGCATGCATAAGATATAAATGTGATATAGTATGGCCCGACTTCATCTTGAAGCTTCAACTTCAAACTCCGTAATGAAAATGGATTGGAAACTCCGTCTTGAATTTCACCATGGGAGGCGCCATTTTCTTCAAAAAGGATATGCTATAATTGAAACTAATTACAACTATTTGATGGTACGCGGACCATATTTAAAATAAAAACTTTGGTGCGTATGGCCCACATAGTAAGTTAGTATAACATATTATGCATCAAATAAATATTTTCAACAACTAATTAAGGCTTCCAATAATCTACAAATTATTTAATCCTTATTAGTTCTAATCGAGTTGTTTTAACCTTAAAAGAATTTAGGCCTAATCAAGAGTTTGATGACTAAAATGCTCCCACTAAAACCAAGAAATTTACATGCTTTACAAATTTTAAACATAAAATTGTATTTCCTAGTCCAACAGGAAACTTACAAATTTAATTAAAATTTAAAGCTCATATAAAATATTATTTAAATCCCTTTACTTTATTTTCAGTTGATTAATAATTTATTTAAATTTTATCATGGTTTTAATTTTAGTAAAATAATTAGTATAAATAAATTTATAATAATTAAATTAATCAAAATTAAATTCTGAGAAAAAATTAAATTACGAAATTAAACTTAATTAAAATTGTTTTCAACCGAAAAATTAAAACAAACCAACGGGCTAAGACAAAGCCATAGGCTTGCGCCCATGCCTCGTCAAAGCCTCGTAGTAGCAGCGCCCATGGCCCGCGTACATGAGTGCAGCGCCCATGGCCTGCTACTTGCGATGGTCGTAGCACAAGCGTCGAGCAGGCCACGCATAGCACGCATCAAGCAACGCTCGCTGGGACGAGCCAGCACTCGCTGGGGCGAACCAGTGCACGCTGCTCGCGCGCGCGGCCTGTGTTGCTCGTTGCCTTCGTCTCGCCTCTCGCTCACATGCACACAGCACACACAACACAGGAGCGTAGCCCCGCGCGCGTGCACGTGCCTTGCTCGCTTCCTAGTACCGCATGGGCGACGAGCTCCCTTGCTCGTCGTCGCATGCCCGCACTTTTGCAACACCCCTTAAGGGTAACACTTTGCTTCCATTGCTTCGTGCGTGCAAGATTTGTGAATGATTTAAATAAAATCGAAAATTTTATTATTAAATTTATTGACAAATTAATAGCCCATATTAATTTCATAAATTTAGGCGAAAAATGAAAATTTATTATTCAAATTAATTTCCGATTACATGTATTTTTAGGGATTCAAATCTAGGTCATAAAATTTTTAAAACTTTTTCAATTTTAACAATTTTTATGGTGGTTTTTAATCATGGGATCCTAATTAAATTGCTAATTAATTATGAAAATCAAAACAAATTCAAAATTATTCGAATTTCAACAAATTAATTACAATTACAAATTAGGTTGTATAATTAACAAGATTAGGCTTTAAAATTGTTAAACATATACAGTAGGTCAATCATGGATTGAAGATTTACATAAAAGATTCGCAAATATTTAATTTAACATCATAAAAATTACAAATTTTGCGTTCGAAAAACTAAAACCTCCGAAAAGTCATAGTTACGATTCGAATTTGGGAATTTTGGGTTCGGCATCAAATCTTTGATTCCTACCATTATTGACAAAACTGCCGAAAAATCCTGCGAACATATAATCGAATAATCGCACGAATTTGTAATTAATTACAATTACGAAATTAATCACCCCTTTAATTCATTGCAAATTTATAAAATTTATCCATGTTAACTATAATTGATTATGGAATTAATTAGAGGCTCGTGATACCACTGTTAGGTTATGACAAATATAAATAATATATTTCATGCGAAAAACATAAAGCCAGGAATCCAAATTAATTGTCACATAGTCAATTAGCATAATTTAGGAGCTTCTTGATTGCATCCCAAAAACTTCGCTTTATAGAGATCGTGGCTTCCGCTTTTTTGTTTGGTCAGAGGGTGCTGGGAAGAAATCGTTTATACATACATGTGATGCGTGCCTTCCCTAACTGCTCCTGAACCGAACAAGAACAAGTTTAGGACTCCAAATGTCGCCCCTCCGTAGATACTCCACAGCACGTTCGGATCCGCCTTAGATTCAAATAACTAGGATATTCTCTAAGGTATTAAGTTTATTCGGAATGCTTAATTATTAATTTAGGCAAATTATTAAATTCTTACTTGAACTTAATCTATGTGAATGCTTATTAATTGTTTTATAAATTGTGATCATGAACCACATATTTATAGGGTGGAAATAACGGAATTAGAATTCTACTAGGTTTCCAATAACTAAATCCATTAGGATTCTAGTTAAATTATATCATTAGAATTTTATGTTTACTCAAACACCTAAGGGCTTGTTCGTTGTTATTGCCTGTTTTGAGTTTTTAGTTTTCAAAAAACTGGAAACTGATTCCAGCTTTGATTTTCTTTTTTTCCAAAACTAATAAGAAAACATATTCTTTTTCTTTTAAAGGAAATACTTTGTCATCTCTTTCACTTCCTCGGTTCCTCCCTTCATTTGTTTTTCTCATCAAATTAGTACTCATGGCTTTATATCATATCAAATCAATTTTAATTCCATAATTTTCTCTTGTTTATCATCATTTACCAAAAAAGTCAGCACATTTTGTCGCCCCTGTTAACCGTCCAAATAAACATAAATAATAGGCATGTCATCTAGCCGCCCAACCACCATTGTCATCGACCAACCGCTGCCATTGTTAACCCTTCTACCTTCCTTTGTTGGTTTAAATTTTATAAAAGAAATTACAAATTTAGTACTCAAAAATATGAATTACTCCATAATTAACAACAATATGAAGAGAGATGTGATGGGTGAGAAAAAGGGTGGAGGATGAAGTTGATTAAGTGGTTTGTAGGTGCTCCCTCCTCATCTCCTCCTCGTCATACCCTTTCAACTAAAAAAGGCTATCAGATCTCGACCCATCTCAGGTACCACTGTACGTATCGTCTCCTCGTCGGCGTCGCCTTCGATCCTCACAACTTCCGGTGTATGTTTGTCTAGATATGCTATTGAAATGGTTAGTTATGGAGTATGATAGAAAAGGGGAGATCTATGTCGCATGAATTGAATTTGGGTAATGGAGTCTGGGATTGAAATTTTGGAGAGAGAGTGCGAGAAGGATAAAGTGACAGAGAGTCAAAGACCCGTGTTTTAAAAAACTAATTTTCTAAAACCACTTTTACTAGTTTTCACTTTTCCGCTTTTGTTTCGCTAAATCTACCCAGAAACTGTTTTATTAAACCATTTCACCGTACGATTTTGCTTTGTTTTTTATGGAAAAATAAACGAAAAACATTAAACTGCAACAACGCCGAACGGCCCCTAAGTATTTCAGATTTAACAAAAACATCCAATTTGAGTAAAATTAAGAAAACGAGATTACTTCACAAAGAAGTAATCCTAACCGTCCAAGGGATTGCGTGGCCCTTGAGCCCACGTTGTTGTGCAGCTCGCAGCCAAGATGCCCGCAGCTCGCAACTCGCAGCCCACGAGTGCTTGCTGCTTGCTCGCTGGCCCATGGGCGCTGGCAGCTGCACGCGGCCCACTGGGCGTTGTTGCTGCTCGGCCTGCTTGCTCGGCGCGCGCGGGCTTGCTGGGTGCTGGGCCTGGCTTCGTGCTGGGCCTTGCGTCTTGCAAGCTCGTCCGTCGATAGCTTCGTACGTCGCGCTTCCGATTCGTTTTCCGATTCCGGGATTCATTTCCGATTCGAACAAATATTTAATATTTATGATTCCGGCATTTATTTCCGATTCGAACAAATATTTAATATTTCCGATTCCGACAATATTTCCGATGCCGGTAATATTTCCGTTTCAGGCTATATTTCCGATTCCGGTAATATTTCTATTTCCGATAATATTTTCCCTTACGTACCATGTTTCCGTTTCCGGCAACATCTACGACTTGGATAATATTTATATTTCCGTCATGATCCATATTTCCGTTTCCGGCAATATCATCATTTCCGGAGAATTCTATATTTTGCCTTTTGACGATTTCAGCTCCCACTGGAACCGAGATTCGTCGTTTCCGAATGTTCATAAATAGAGTATTTAATTCACTTAAATACTTGATCCGTTCACGTATTATTTGTGTGGCCCTACGGGTTAAGTCAAGAGTAAGTTGTGGATTAATATTATTAATTCCACTCGAACTGAAGCGGCCTCTAGCTATGCATACAACTCACTTGATCTCACTGAATTATTAACTTGCATAATTAATTAATACTGAACCGCATTTATTAGACTTAGCATTGAATGCATACTTGGGCCAAGGGCATTATTTCCTTCACGTACGTTTTCAGAAAGTCAAGGGAGCCGAAGGTTGGTTCCAGCTGACAAACAAAGGGGAGTATGCTACTACCTTTGATAAGACGTCCAAGCATCACTTTTAGAGATTAAGGTGGGTCGTGATGTGGACTGTTGATCAAGAGATGGAGCTGCAATTCAGCCGCTGGCAGCTGGAACCTCGCTTTTCAGGAGGGAATGAGGAGTTGCATGCCCTGACTGTGCAAGAGTGGGACCAAATTGTTGTCCGCTTTCAAGCTGAAACGGTGGCAGTGCAGGGCAAAAATTTGAATATTCCTAAGTCTTGGCTCCCGTCTTGTTCTCAGTTTAAGGACCCAGTGTTTTTGTCGGCCGCTGGTCTAGATCATGGGTTAGACCAAGGTATCAGGGTATTCTTCTTATTGGATTGACGTTTTTTGCTTTACTAACAAATATATTTCTTTGGTGCAGTCGTTGCTATGTCTAAGCTTCCAGGTCAGGAGAAAGGAGGAATCAGTACCAAGGAGTTGTTGACGCAGATGGTTGACCAGAAGTTGAAGGGAATCGTCGGAGGTGCCACGGCGAAAGTAAGTTTATTATTTTGTCATCTTTTTCCGATACGGTATGAGGTTCGACATTTTTCTTTATTTTCATTGCTTCTTTGTTTTTGCAGAAGGGGGAGAAGAATCAGGTCGTCCCCAAACGCAAGGCCGAGGATAAACTGCCTCTACGACAGGGACGCGTCCACGGGTCAAAGTAGGGATAAAGCGTCCCAAGAAGGAGGACGTTGCTGAGGGGTCGGCGGATTCCCCAGTCGAGGTTGTCCCCATGGATGTGACTCCATTGAGGCAGAATCCCCCGCCAAAGGGTTCGGCTAGGAGGGGGGATGCCAGAAGAGAGGCTGGCCCGAGTAAGGGAGTTCCTTCACCATCCTCCGCCGAGATTCTCGACGGAGAGGACGAGCAGCCGGCGGCTCAAACGGCTCAAGCACCAGAGGCGCCTCGTCATCGAGCAAATGAGGATCCTGGTAGGCTTCGGATTTTTCTAGTTGTTTAAATTATTGTATAAGTTCTACTGAACTAATCATTTCCTCTATCGGCTCATCTCCTAGTAGGCAGGCGGCATTGGACGAGGAGATTTGTAACATACCTCCGTCGCGGCATTTTTTTCGCGGGATAAGGATAAAATTATCTCGGTGGTGATCAAGGCCGTGCCTAAGGATTATGTGGAACAGTTTCCTCCGGCGGCAGATGCTCAGTTTGGAGCCATGCAGGCAACTCTTCTGGATGTAAGTATGCTTCATATGCCGCTCATTTCTTGGTACTTTAGTAATTCATCTAACTTGTCTTTCTCTTGCAGTTGCTTATTAAAGCCGAGGGCTTTAAGCGTTGGCGCGTTGACGTCACCAGTCAGCTCCAAAGGCAGGTGCACATGGCAACCAATGACGGCGACTATGCTATGGCCACGGTGGAGAAGGTTCGGCTAGAGATGCAGGAAACCATTGAGGCTTGAAGTAAGGAGCTTGCCGTCCTGAGGAGCGACAAGAAGCAGTTCTTGATCAAGATTAATGAACAAGCGCTTGCTATTGAAACTCTTAACGCCGAAGCCCTCTCTACTCAATCTTTCCTCCAAGAAGCCGAAGCCAAGGTGAAGGAAGCAGCGGCCCTGCGGCAACAAGTGGCCAGTCTTGAGGAGTTGGTCTCGGCCGCCCAAGCTGAGATATCCCAAGTCAAGGCTAAAGCTAAGCTGGCTGCGGATGAGACGAGGGAAAGAACTCGCCGCGCTTGGGACGCCTGCATGGAAGAGTTCTCATTTTCTTGGTTTGAATGGAAAATCAAGAAGCATGGTGTTATTATTCCCGCTGAGCAACAAGGGTTCCTCCTCCAGTATTCGAGGATTCTGATGCCGAAAGTGAGGAGGTGAACTCACCGGCCCAGGAGGAGGGGACTTCCGCCCAGCCAGTGCCAAAACCTTCTGTCGACGGTCCAGATGGTGTCGACGTGTCGGCCTCTGCCAATTCTACCGCTGCTCGACCCTAACTCTTCTCCCTTCAACAAAACTAGTTTTTATGGCGCCATGAGCGTCTGTATTGAATAGTTTTATTTCTTTTTTTAACGCTGAGGGCGTTTGTTCTGAATATTTTTAATTTTTTGTTGAATTTGGCGCCGTTTTGGCGCAGACAAGTGGTGCTTCGTCACCTTTTATGTCAGTTGTTTTCGCTTTGCATATCTTGCGACTTTTAAATGCCTTCTCTTTATTACTGCATGTTTTGTTTATTGATGGTTGTCTACTCCTTTGCCCCAGAGGAGGCGTTTGTAAGTCACTGAGCAGGACTCCCATGCCCAGGTTTATTGTAGATGATTGATTGACGCAAGTCAATCAATCAGTATGATTGCCGCTGAACTTGGGTATGGGGCGTGCTGATGAACGGCGTCATGGTGTCCTGAGGTTTTCGAGTGATCTTGCCTTTAATTGACGGCCAGCCGTCAATTAATTAGTATAATTGCCCCTCACTCAAAATTCTCATGGACCCTTTTTGATTCGTCAGTTTTTGTCATTACTCAAAGATGATGAGAGTCATCGATAGATGATTCGTGGGGATCCTTCCCTGCATATTTTTACCAACGATTCTTTGTCGGCATGGCCGATAGGGGCATTCCGGAATTCCTTAGAGAAAAGTAGCGTTTGTTTTTTGAGAACGATTTTTGTTTGGGGTTTGCCCCCGTCATTATTTGGAGGCGGCATGATTTATGCCGCTGCGTATAGGATTGTTTCCTAAATGCCTTGGAGAAAAATACGTTCGATTTAGAGAACGTTTTTTGTTGGGGGTATGCCCCCGTCATAATTTGGAGGCGGCATGATTTATGCCGCTGCATATAGGATCGTTTCATGGATTGCTTAGAAAAAATAACGTTCGTTTTTAGAGAACGGTTTTTGTTAGGGGATTGCCCTCGTCATAATTTGGAGGCGGCATGATTTATGCCGCTTCATATAGGATCGTTTCCTAAATGTCTTAGAAAAAATGACGTTCGATTTAGAGAACGTTTTCTGTTGGGGGTTTGCCCCCGTAATAATTTGGAGGCGGCATGATTTATGCCACTGCATATAGGATCGTTTCTTGAATTGCTTAGAAGAAAAAATAATGTTCTTTTTTAGAGAACGGTTTTTGTTGGGGGTTTGCCCCCATCATAATTTGGAGGCGGCATGATTTATGCCGCTGCATATAGGATCGTTTCCTAAATGCCTTAGAAAAAATGACGTTCGATTTAGAGAACGTTTTCTGTTGGGGGTTTTCCCCCGTCATATTTTGGAGGTGGCATGATTTATGTCGCTGCATATAGGATCGTTTCCTAAATGCCTTAAAAAAAATGACGTTCGATTTAGAGAACGCTTTCTGTTGGGGGTTTGTCCCCGTCATAATTTGGAGGCGGTATGATTTATACCGCTGCATATAGGATCGTTTCCTAAATGCCTTGGAAAAAATGACGTTCGATTTAGAGAACGGTTTTTGTTTTTGAGATTTGATAGGTGATCAGCCTATACTTGTGCTAATTTGGGCCGCTTCTTAGGCTTCAATCAATTAGGCTTGGATTTGTTGTTAATCTGGGCCACTTCTTAGGCCTTTATTCGATTAGGCTTAGCATGCTTATGTTAGTTAGGTTAGTTTTTTGATGTGCAAGTAACAAACAGTGTACGAAATAAGTAGAGTAGTATTATTTATAACTTTGTAAGGAGAATTTAGCCAAGTACAAGAGAGATTACTACCCTACAAGGACCGTTAGAGGTCTTTTTAAGTAATGATACTTCTATGAAAGACTGAACCAGATGTTATCTAGAGAAAATATTTCTTAAGGTTGTCTGCATTCCAGGTGCGCAAAATCGGCCGTCCATGCATATCTTGAATGCGATAAGTTCCATCCCGGACTTCATCATATATCTCGTAAGGGCCTTCCCAGGTCAGCGTCAGCTTGCCTTGCTTACTGGCTCGTCCCACAGATTCCAATTTACGGAGGACGAAGTCCCCTACTTTCAATACTCGCTTGGACACTTTCTTGTTGTATTCCCTCGCCATCCTTAACTTATACAATTGTTGCCGAAGCGCAGCATTTCCCCTGATCTCCGACAGGAAGTCTAAAGCAGCTTTCATCATCTCCCAGTTTGCGTTCTCATTATAAAGCATGACCCGGAGGGTTGGTTCACACATTTCTATGGGGAGGACGGCTTCTGCACCGTAGGCCAACAAGAATGGGGTTTATCCAGTGGAATTTTTTGTTGTGGTACGAATTGACCACAGAACATTAGGCAATTCATCAGCCCATAATCCTTTTGCTTTGTTAAACTTTTTTTTTATCCCTTGTGAGATAATTTTGTTGAAAGCTTCAACCTGGCCGTTGGCTTGTGGTCGCCCGACGGAGGCAAAGCAACTATGAATCCCGTGCTCTGTCAGCCATTCTTTCAACTTAGGCGTCTCAAATTGAGGTCCGTTGTCAAAGACGATTGACTGTGGTACTCCAAACCTGGTAATGACGTTTCTCCAGATAAACGCCTTCACGTCATATGTTTTGATGTTTTTGAGGGCTTCGGCTTCAACCCATTTGGTGAAATAATCAACTGCCAAAGTAACAAAACGTCTGCCCCCAGAGCCAGTAATAACCAGTTCTAAGTGCTTTTTCGGCTAAGGCTCGTCCTCCAATATGAGAACTACATAACCCTTGATGCAAGTCAGCGAGGATTTCCTTCCCTTTTTCAGGCGTCACACAGCGCAAGAGAGGCCGAGAGTAAGACTTCTTGTATAAGACGTCGTTCCATATTTCAAACCAAGAACTCATTTTTTGTAACTTAGCAGCTAGACAGTGGTCACTGGGAAGTGTCCCGTCAGTTTTGTAAGCTATGATGGCATCCATCCAAGTCGAAGTTCGATCAAAAATCGCTACGTCGGGAACATAGAGCTCGTGCTCAATACTTCGTTTCTCCTTTACTTCCCAAAAAACATGTCAGGGAGTGTCGCAAGAGGCCGAGCTGGCTAGTTTGGACAAGGCGTCAGCCTGGTTGTTTTCTGTTCTAGGGATCTGCTTGGCTTCGAAACTCTTCAAGTTTTCGATTTCTTGATGCACAGCTTGCATGTATTTAATCATGTTGGGATCCCTTGCTTCATAATCTCCATTTACTTGGCTTACAATGAGCTGTGAGTCAGACAAGGCCAGTATTTCTTGGGCTCTGGTTGTCTTGCACATTTTGATGCCAGATAGGAGGGCTTCGTATTCAGCCTCATTGTTGGATGTTTTGAAGTTGAATCGCATGGCACGCTCTATGGACGGAGTCACAAGTGGAGTCTTGGTCAGAGCAAGTTTCCCTATTTTATTACCAGACATAATTGGATTTTATTACCATTAAGCAATGAAAGTACAAACTGTTAGGTTATGATACATATGACAATTCATAAATCATGCGGAAAAACCATTTAGCCAGGAATACATATTATTTACACATAATCATATAGCATAGTTTAGATGCATACTCTTTGTTGCGTGCCTTCCCTAGCTGCGCCTGAACCGAACAAGAACAAGTCCTTAGGACTCCAAGTGCCGTCCCTCCGTAGATAGTCCACAGCACGTCCGGCACTTTTAGGCAAGATGTGTGACTGAATTTTTCTCTCAAAAACTCACTTTAAATACTTGAAAACTCGTTGTAAATATGTGACCCTAGGCACTTATTTATAGAGTTTATGGAAAGGAATTATAATCCTATTAGAATACAAATCTATTTAATTATAACCCTACTAGGATTCTAATTAAACAAAGTTTATCTATTAGGATTAGATTTAATCATTTTACGAATCCCGGTAGCCTTAGGATTCCGAGTAACACACACGAGTGGCGCACAAGCACCGCACGCAGGCCTTGCGGCCCACGCCGAGCGCACAGCGCAAGGCCCACTGTCGCAGCCTTGTCCGCGCGCGCGCCTAAGCTACAGCTGGGCCTGGCTTTTGCGCTGGGCCTGGTCGTATGCTTGGCGTGTGGTTGTTGCGCATGGCTTGCTGGGCGATGGCCCGGCTTCGTGCCGGGCCTTCGTCTGGCAGGCCTCGTCCGATGCTAATTCGTACGATACGCTTCCGATTAAATTCTCGATTCCGGAATTCATTTCCGATACGAACAATATTTAATATTTCCGATTCCGGAATTAATTTCCGTTTCGAACAAATATTTAATATTTCCGTTTCCGGAATTATTTTCCGATTCCGATAATATTTCCGATTCTGACAATATTTCCGTTTCCGGCAATATTTCCGATTCCGGCAATATTTCCATTTCCGATAATATTTTCCGATACGTACCATGTTTCCGTTTCCGGCAACATCTACGTCTTGGATAATATTTATATTTCCGATACGATCCATATTTCCGTTTCCGGCAATATCATCGTTTCCGGAGTATTCTTTTCTTGCCTGTGACGATCTCAGCTCCCACTGAAACCAAGATCCGTCGATTCCGAATATCCATAGATGGAGTATTTAATGCCATTAAATACTTGATCCGTTTACGTACTATTTGTGTGACCCTACGGGTTCAGTCAAGAGTAAGCTGTGGATTAATATCATTAATTCCACTTGAACTGAAGCGGCCTCTAGCTAGGCATTCAGCTCACTTGATCTCACTGAATTATTAACTTGTTAATTAATACTGAACCGCATTTATTAGACTTAACATTGAATGCATACTTGGACCAAGGGCATTATTTCCTTCAGTCTCCCACTTGTCCTTAGGGACAAGTGTGCATTTCCTAATTCCTTTGTCGCTCGATGCTTGCTCTTGAACATAAGGTAAGAGTTGTCATCCTTATTATGTCCAGAGGTGTTTCTCGGTTTCAGAGTTCAACTGATCAAATAAAAGGATAATCATAGCCTATGATTCATCCGAGCACGGCCATGCATTTCACAGTTTCTAGCTCTCCGAGTGGCCTTGTACAACTTTTAAGCATCTCATCCCGATTTATGGGAGGACAATACCAATCTTGCGATCTTGAGATTAGACTTCGTTTGATAGGAGATTACCTGAGCGTTGCCTTTATAGCCTCCTTTTACGGTGCGACGGTTGGTCAACGTCAAAGCAACCAGTTCTCAAACAAGTAATCTCAAATCACTCAGGTATTGAGGATTTAGTGTCTAATAATTTTAATGAAATTTACTTATGACAGACTTTCATCTCTTACAGTAAAGTTTCATAGGTCTTGTCCGATACTAGTCTTCCCAAAGTAAGTATCTATGCAAATGATTATGACATTGCCATGTCCACATAGTTCAAGAAACAGAACTACTAGTCATCTTGCATTCTAGTAGTCTAACGTTTTCTATGCGTCCAATTTTATAGAAAACTCCGACTAGGGACCATTTTCAACCTTTGACATTCAAGTTCACTTGATAGACATTTCTTAGTCACAGGACTGGTCCTGACAGTCTATCTTGAATATATCGTCAAATTGAAGGGACTCGTCATTTAATAAACCACAAATTAAATGGAAAAATGAATTCTTTTCATTTATTGTGAATGATTAACCAATAATGTTTTACAAAGATTTAAACTCTAAAACTTTAAAACATTAAACAAAGACATCAAAGCCATTCTCCAATATGCTTGATTCCCATAGCTGCAGTGTGCGAGTTGTGCTTCGCCTGCGGCAGAGGTTTAGTCAATGGATCTGATATGTTGTCATCAGTTCCAATTTTGCTTATCTCGACTTCTTTTCTTTCAACGAACTCTCGTAGAAGGTGAAATCTACGAAGTACATGCTTGACTCTCTGGTGGTGTCTAGGCTCCTTTGCCTGTGCAATAGCTCCGTTATTATCACAATACAGGGTTATTGGTCTTTTAATGGAGGGTGTTGTGGGCAAAATTACCATGCCTTCGTGCACCAATGAAGATGTGACACCTGGCACGTATTGCGCCCCCTAAGCAGAAATCATGCAAAGTCTACTCCGGGGCATGAGTATTAATCTAGGTATCTACAATGTATGTATTTAAGTATGTATAAATGTACGTATAAAACCTATACCTGGAAAAGGGCTTAATTAGTATGTATCCCAAGTGAATGACTAAGCACAATAGGCCCAAATAGCCCACTATTGCTACAAGGGATCAGAGAATTGTAAGGAGAAAGGACACGTGTCCTTCTCCCATTCCCCAGCCAATCATGTAAGGGGAATATTAGGTCATTCCCACAAAAACCTAGTACTATAAATATTCCCACTTCCCTAGAAAAAGGGGTCACAATCAATACATTCTAGAGCAATTGCTGCTCTGCCTTCTCTCTACTTTCTCTCTCTATAAAAATACAATCTTGTTTAATCTTTAAAAGTTACCAAGAAATCTCCAAGGTATCTCACCGGAAAAACCCCACAACATTTGGCGCCGTCTGTGGGGAGGTACGGTAACATGGAAGATCAACGACAGGACAACGATGCTGGGCAGCCTACGCGCGTAGAGCGGCCACCCCTCGAAAGAGAAATGCCGACTGAACATCATACGCCGGCCACAAGAATCACTGAAGATGCCGCGCGTACATTTGCGGCCGGGCACACCCCTCGTCACACTGCCGAGGTAGAGGTGCTCAGCGAGGAGGACAACCAGGCCAATCGCACCCCTCCTGGAGGACACCTGGATCCTCGGGTGGATACGGTAATAGAGGAGAACCCTGATATGCCTGTCTCTGTGGGTGCTCTTCGGGCTATTTTGGCTGAGTTCCAAGCTGATGTGGGGAAGACAGTTAATGCTGAGGTACAGAAGAGTATGCTGATTTACACCACTGCTGTGGCTGCGAATCATGAGAGGCCGGCAAGCAATAGGCCAACACTTTCTTTGCGCCCCCCAAATGTCTGGACCAGGCTGACAGGCGAGGACCTAAGGAGACAGCCGCCAACAAGTCAGCCCAATCAGGCAATGTCTTACCTACCACGCCGAATGCCACGGCGGCTGATCGGAGAAACGTCCCGAGGACGTGAGCAGCCACGCGCAGAGCAGTTGCCCGACTCTGAGTCTGAACTTTCTGACACTGGGTCTTACCCCGTCATGCCGGATAGACCTCTCCCTCATCCAACTTATACGCATCTGAGCCAGGCACGTCCAGGGGCCACCCGTCCAACCCGTCAAACTCGCGGACGCGAGTCCTCCCAGCGGCTACCCTACTCCAGGCGTCAAGACCCTGTATATCACATTCAGGAGGGGTGTCCAACATGGCCCTAGGGCACACCACCCCTTTTGCAGACTCCATCAGGAGAGCCCCGAGGGAACCCAAAGTCAAGCCGCCCAACATTGATGCTTACGATGGTACCACAAATCCGGACATGCACCTCTTGGTTTACCGGCATCACATGTATGTCCAAGGAACAACTGACTCAACCTGGTGTAAGTATTTTCCGGGCACACTCAAAGGAGTAGCCTCTAAGTGGTTCGAGAGACTTCCAGCCGGAACTATTCGCTCTTTTTCGGAGCTCGAGCTATTGTTCTCTACTCGGTTCATGGCTCACAAGGAAGAGAAGAAGACGAGCATGCATCTGAGTAGGATTCAGCAAGGGAAGGACGAGTCCCTGAGGAGTTATGTGAAGAGATTCAATCTAGAGGCAGGGCAAATTCCGGATTTTCCAGATGGTGTTGCATTCGATAACTTCATTCGAGGGCTTAAAAAGGGCTCTTTCAAGTTTGATCTGGTAAAGAAAAGCGTTCGAACAATGGCAGAAGTGCTGGATGAGGCCGAGGCCTTCATTCATGCAACAGAGATTTGCAGCGTCCCGAAAGACCCCAGAGGAAGTGATACCGCCGAGCTAGCGGCAAAAAAGGAGAAATTTGAAAAGAAGAACCGGCCTAACGGGACGTGGGCTATTGCAAAAGAATCAGACAGGGCCCCCGGAGCGGCAGGTCAGAAACGGCCCAGAACTTATGATCGGGAGCGATTCGAGTATAACACAGACATGTACACAATCCTGATGGACGTCGGGTCCAAATATGACATTGATCGTCCATTTCCCATGAAGTCACCACCAGAAAGTAGGCACCCCAAACTGTACTGTCACTTTCACAGTGACATTGGGCATGACACCAATGAATGTAAGAGCTTGAAAAGGGCATTGGACGGCCTAGCCACCAAGGGGTTCTTAAAAAGTTATATCAGCAGGAACACGGGAGGTTCTGGAAAACCCTTCTACAAGAAAAACAAATCCCCTCCCTAGGAGGAAGATGGGAATCGTACCGACCCAGAGTGCGTGGCAGTCATCTCAGGAGGATTGGCCGCCGGCGGGCCGACCATGAGGGGCCAGAAGGATTATGCCAAGCGATTGGGGCAAGTGATGCTGTCCGGCAAGGCCACAGTTGACCCGTTTCCAAAAGTTGAAATCGGCGAGGCCGACCGTGGGAAAATCTCCACCCCGCATGACGATCCTTTGGTAATTGAGTTAAAAGTTGCTAACCTAAGGGTTAGGGGTATTTTGGTTGATACAGGAAGTTCGTCGGACATAATTAGTCTAGAGTGCTTGAATCGGCTGCAACATGATCCCTCAAAAATTGAGAAAATCCACTATCCCATTATAGGCTTCGGAGGTAGTGTCATCCACCCAGTCGGCATAATTACCCTTCCTCTGAGGATGGGAAATAAAAAGGAATCTCGGCAAATGGATGTCCGTTTTCTCATAGTGAAAGATCTGACGGCATATAACATCATCTTGGGGCGTCCCACGTTGAACAGGGCAAAGGCTGTCATTGTGACTCATCTGATGCTTCTTAAGTTCATTTGTGACGATGGGAGTGTCAGCACTATACATGGTGACCAGCAACAAGCTAGAGATTGCTACCTAACCACCTTGAGTCCAGAAGCATGGGGGACGGGTGAAGAGAAAGGGACGTCGAGCAACAAACGAAAATGTGGCGACACGCAACCCAAGGTCGTCAAAGAAACATTAACTATCTCAGCAGGGCACATGGAAGAGAGACGCCCAGAGCCTGTTGGGGCCCATTTCAATGTGGTTTTAAACACAGACAAACCTGACAGAGTAGTGCCCATCGGGATTTCTCCTGACGACCCGCTGGCGGCAGAGTTGGTCCACCTTTTGAGAGAATTTGAAGATATCTTTGCTTTCACGGTGGACGAAATACCGGGTATTGACCCTGCTGTGGCCGTCCATAAGCTGAATGTGGACCCAAACTTTAAACCGGTTCGTCAGAAGAAAAGGAACCATGGGGAAGATAGAAATCAGGCGGCAGCCGCGGAAATACAGAAGTTGATGGAGGCTGGGTTCGTCAGGCCTAGTCAGTACCCGACTGGGTTGCTAACGTGGTCCTCGTCAAAAAACCTAATGGTACCTGGAGAATGTGTGTTGATTACACCAACCTCAATAAGGCATGTCCAAAGGACAGTTTCCCATTGCCCAAGATTGACCGGCTCGTCGACTCTACAGCGGGGCATGCCATGATGAGCTTTATGGATGCCTACTCAGGGTTTCACCAGATTCCGTTGTGGCCTGACGACCAGGAAAAAACGTCATTTGTTACTGAACAAGGCCTTTACTGCTACAAGGTGATGCCGTTTGGGTTAAAAAATGCACCGGCCACCTTTCAGCGTCTTATTAACACTGTGTTCATTAAGCAGCTCAGCAGGAATATTGAAGCTTACATTGACGATATGATCGTAAAAAGTAAGCTGAGGGCGGCGCACATAACTGATCTCAGGGAGACATTTGAGACTATTCGAGCTTACAACATGAGGCTGAATCCTAAGAAGTGTGTGTTCGGGGTGACGGCAGGAAAATTCTTAGGTTTCTTGATTGATGAAAGAGGAATTGAAGCCAACCCAGACAAAATCCAGGCAGTAATTGATATGAGCTCACCAAAGACAGTGAAGGAGGTCCAGCGGCTCACAGGTTGCTTGGCCGCCCTGGGCAGATTCCTTTCCAGGGCTGGAGACAAGTGCCACTACTTTTTCAGGTCTGTCAGAAAGAAGGCCAAGTTTGAATGGTCGGACGAGGCCGAGGCGGCATTGGTCAGATTAAAGGAGCACTTACACACCTTGCCTCGTCTTGTTAGTCCCTTGCTAGGAGAGACTTTGTACATGTATCTCGCCGTGTTCGAGCACTCGTTGAGTGCCGTTCTACTGACAGAGAGGGAGGGAATACAGATGCCGGTATACTTTGTCAGTCATGTTCTTCAAAATGCTGAAGTTAGATATCCTACAGTGGAAAAGTTTGGCTTAGCTCTGTTCATGGCCAGCAAAAAGCTCCGTCCTTATTTCTTAGCTCACAAAATAGTGATCTACACCGATCAGCCGCTCAAACTGCCCGGCCTTCACAAAGCTGGAGGCGTCAGGACGAATGCTGAATTGGGCAATAGAGCTGAACGCCTTTGATATCACCTATGAGCCGAGGAAAGCTGTCAAGGGGCAGGCATGTGCCGACTTCATTGTTGAAATGACGAGGCCAGACTTTGCCAAGAATACAAGCACAGTGTGGACAGTGTATGTAGACGGCTCATCCACACAGAATGGATGTGGAGCAGGGATAATCTGTCACTCCCCAGAAGGAGATACTTTTGAATATGCTATGCGATTTAACTTCCAGGCGTCAAATAATGAAGCCGAATATGAAGCCCTGCTTTGTGGCATTAAAATGTGTAAGGCGGCAGGCGCCGAGGAGATTGTAGCACTATCTGACTCCCAACTGATTGTGAGCCAAGTTAATGGGACCTACGAAGCTAGGGATCCGACTATGGTCAAATACATGCAGGCCGTCCATCAGGAAGTAGAGCCACTGAAAAGTTTTGAAGTAAGGCAAGTCCCTCGCTCGGAAAATAACCAAGCTGATGCCCTGTCAAAGTTGGCAAGTTCCGCGTCTTGTGATACCCCTCGGCACGTGTTTTGGGAGGTAAAAGAGCACAAAAGTGTTGAGCAAATGGAGGTGGAAACTCTTGACAGAACGTCCACATGGATGGATGACATAGTAAACTTCAAAATGAATGGAGTCTTGCCCGAAGACTCAAGGGAAGCGGCAAAACTTCAAAAGAAATGTTCTTGGTTTGAAATGTGGAACGGCACCCTCTACAAAAAGGCCTACTCCCGTCCTTTGTTAAGATGTGTAACACCTGAGAAGGGGCAGAAAATTCTAGAAGACCTTCATCAGGGGTTGTGCAGCTCGCATATTGGTGGAAGGGCTTTGGCTGAAAAGGCACTTCGAACCGGCTATTACTGGCCGACCCTTAAGGAGGACGCAATCTCACTGGTCAAGAAGTGTGACAAATGTCAGCGCTTTTCTCACCTAATACATCAACCGGCACGAGTTCTGACGCCCATTACAAGCCCAATTCCATTTGCTAAATGGGGGATGGATCTCCTAGGCCCATTCACGACCGCACCAGGAGGAAGGCATTATGTCATCGTTGCTGTAGATTACTTCACCAAATGGGTGGAGGCAGAAGCGCTCAAAAACATAAAAACTGCTGATGTGAGAGCATTCATTTGGAAGAACATCATGACTCGCTTTGGGATTCCACAGGCTATCGTCTTCGATAATGGGCCCCAGTTTGAGACGCCTAAGCTGAAAGAGTGGCTGGCAGATCACGGTATACACACCTGTTTTGCATCAGTCGGACGACCCCAAGCCAATGGTCAGGTTGAGGCGTTCAACAAAATTATCTCTGAAGGAATGAAAAAGAAGCTTGACGAAGCCAAAGGTCTATGGGCTGATGAGCTGCCAAATGTCTTATGGTCCATCCGCACCACGGCTAAGAATTCAACCGGTGAAACACCCTTCTTGCTAGCCTATGGCGCCGAGGCTGTCCTACCCATAGAAATGTGTGAGCCAACGTTGAGAGTCATGCTGTATGACGAAAATGCTAACTGGGAGACAATGAAAGCAGCCTTGGACTTTCTGCCCGAGGTTAGAGGAAATGCAGCGCTCAGACAACAGCTGTACAAGATAAGGATGGCAAGAGAATACAACAAGAGAGTCTCTAATAGAGTGCTCAAAGTGGGAGATTTTGTCCTCAGAAAAATGGAGTCCACAGGACGAGCAAATGAACAAGGTAAGCTGACGCCCACTTGGGAGGGACCTTACGAGATCTATGATGAAGTTAGAGATGGAACCTACCGCATTCAAGACATGCAAGGCCGCCCTATTTCGTGCACTTGGAATGCCGACAATATCAAGAAATATTTCTTCTAGATATGTGCTAAGCCTTGTCTTACTTACCACGATCCATTGCCCAAGGGGCGGCCTCTAATGGTCATAGTAGGGTAGTAATTACTTTTGTAACCGGCTAAATTCGCCTTGCAAAGTTATAAATAATACTACTCTATTTGTCTCGTAATATTTATTGCTCGCACAATGAATATAAAAATATACACTCCAATGCATAACCAAAGCCTAATTGTATGACGGCCTGAGAAGTGGCCCAGATTAGCAAAAACTTAGCAAGACTAATTGTTTGAAGCCTAAGAAGTGGCCCAGATTAGCACCAAGTTGTAGGCTGATCACCTATCCAACTCCCCTCCCAATATAAGCAAGCCGCTGGCCGACCAGTACAGCATAATAAGTGCCAGCGGCACAAATAAACTTAAATCGTAAGTTATTTGTTCAAAAGCCCAGCGGCATGAACAACTTTGAAACATAGGTTGTTCGCTCAAAAGCCCAGCGGCATGAACAACTTTGAAACATAGGTTGTTTGCTCAAAAGTGCGGCGGCACGAAAATATGGCCGTCCAGCCCATTTGACGAGCATGTCTAGCGGCAATCATACCTATTGATTGACTTACGTCAATCAATATCGTTATAGACACGCTCGCCAAAGAAAGCGACTATCACAGTAGTGCCTAGCGGATGCTCAGTTGCCTGCGGCACCAATATCAAAGAGACTAAGGTTGTTTGCTAAAAAGCGCGGCGGCACGCATGTTTGGCCGGCCAGTCCATTTGACGAGCATGTCTAGCGGCAATCATACCTATTGATTGACTTGCGCCAATCAATATCGTTATAGACATGCTCGCCAAAGAAGGCGACGACCACAGTGGGGCCTAGCACATGCTCAGTTGCCAGCGGCACCAACCACTTGGAAACAAAGGTTGTCCGCTCAAAAGTTCAGCCGCACGATTAACTTCGAAACAAAGGTTGTTTGCTCAAAGTTAGGCGGCACGAACGTTTGGCCGTACAGTCCATTTGACGAGCATGTCTAGCGGCAATCATACCTATTGATTGACTTGCGTCAATCAATATCGTTATAGACACGCTCGCCAAAGAAAGTGACGACCAAAGTAGGGCCTAGCGCATACTCAGTTGCCTGCGGCATCAACGTGCTTAGTGTACACTCGGTTGCACCTTGGCAATCATACCTATTGATTAAGCCTATTGATTAAGGAATAATCAAATTATGAAGAGCAAGTAAATGCGAGATAAGAGAAGCATCAAAAAACCTATTTACTTATAAAACAACGCCCGTAGAAAGGCGTGTAAAAGTAGCTCAGAATTCTTGACCAGAAAAAAGAAAGAAAATTGTTGTGTGCTCAGCAGGCACAATGATACAGACGCCATCAGCGCCAAAACTTTACAACATAATTGTTTTTGCCCTTAGGCACGGGAACGCTTGAATAAAATTTTAAAAAAAAAGCAGGAAAGGAAGCAAATCAGGGAGCGGCCGCATCGTCCTCGTCATCAGATGATACAAACTCAGGGGGCGGCTGACCAAGACGTTCAGCAGCCAACACAGCGGCACTGTGCTCCATTCGCCGCTGGAACCACCCAAGATCATACTCTGACATGTGGCTCTCCCAGGCGTGCTTAACAGCGTCCTTGGTCGCTTGTTCCCCCTGATCATAGGATTCCAGAAGACGCTCACGCAAGGTGCGAACTTGCGATCTGGCCGTCTCCAGCTCCCCACGAAGATGCTCGGCTTCCTCAGCCGCCTCTTTGACCTGAGGGTACTCCCGCAACTGGTCCTGAACCGCCCGTATTTCCGCCGCCGCTGTCTTGGCCTCCTCGACCATTGCCACCATGTCCTTGTCCTGCGCCAAGATCTTCTTAAGCAGCTCGGCCTTGTCAGATCTCAACGCAGCTACCTCCTTCGCTTGAAGGTCTATGGTCGTCTGCATCTGCAGGCGGACCTCTTCAATGGACTTGAACGCATAGTCGCCATGGTGGGTGGACTCAGCCACCTGAGCTTTGAGCTCCTCAGCAGTGCGGGTCTTCCAACTCTTGCAGAATTCCATGCGGCAGAACAACTGAAAGAAGCTACATATTAGTAAATGACTCTAAAAGAGAAGACAAGTACAAGCAAGTTGGAAATAGACTTACGTCGAGAAGAGTGGCCTGGATCGCACCAAACTGGGCGTCAGTCTTGCGGCCAGGAAGAGAAGCAACATACTCTGCGGGGACGGCCTTAAAAACCTTGCGGCATATAGCCACCCTATCCTTTGACGAATAGTGGGGAGTAGCAGGTACGTTCTCGTCCTCGGCAGCAGCTGCATCCTTCCCTTTGTCTTTGGCTATAGGAAAAACAACGGCCTTAGGATGACGCGGAGAGTAAGAAGAACTGCCAGAGGAGGCTCGATACGTCTGAACGACGTTCGAATAATACTTACCGCCCGAAGACCTAGCTCGGCGGGCCACCTCCGCCGGTATCTGAGAGCGGACGTCGGCCGGGATTCCCGAAAGAGGGTCCTCCAGCTCGTCCGGATGCCCACCGAACCTCGATTTGGACACCAAGTCCACCACCAGAGACGGCTTGTCCACGCCCATCTCTTCGTCATCAGGGCATCCCCCCTCAGCAACCTTCGACTCGTCTTTCTTCACGAGACGGCGAGGTAGGGGTTTTGGCTTCTTGAAGGTACTCGGAGTCTCCGAGCCAGCCGGCACAGCTCTCTTCTTCAGCTGGGACAGAGTCGTCCCCTTCTTCTTCCCTGACGCCCTAGCCGCGTCCTTAGCTTGCTAAAAAAGAAAGGACAGTCAAATATTAGGCCTCGTCATCTATCGCAAGTCACTCACCATATAGTGGCTCGTCATTAAAAAGGACGCCCATCTTAAAAATGACGGCGTACCTGATCAATCACAAGTCACTCACCATGTAGTGGCTCGTCATTAAAAAGGACGCCCATCTCAAAAATGACGAGGCGTACCTCATCAATCACAAGTCACTCACAGAACAGTGGCTCGTCATTAAAAAGGACGCCCGTCTCAAAAATGACGAGGCGTACCTCATCAATCACAAGTCACTCACAGAACAGTGGCTCGTCATTAAAAAGGACGCCCGTCTCAAAAATGACGAGGCGTACCTTTTCAATCACAAGTCACTCACAGAACAGTGGCTCGTCATTGAAAAAGGACGCCCGTCTTAAAAATGACGGGGCGTACCTTATCAATCACAAGTCATTAAATAGTGGCTCGTCATTAAAAAAGGACGCCCGTCTTAAAAATGACGAGGCGTACCTTATCAAGTGCAACACTCATATAAAAATGGCTCGTCATAAAAAAGGACGCCCGTCTCGAAAATGACGAGGCGTACCCTATCAACCACGAGTCACTTGTAAAAAAGGGGTGGGGGTGGCCCGTCTTAAAAGGTGACGAGGCGCACCTTGGCAACCACAGGAAAAACACTCACAAAGGGGCCCGTCATTAAAAAGTGACGAGGCCAACATTAGCAAACATGGGTCACATGTCAGGATATCGGCTCGTCACTAAATAGACGTCCACTATAGACGATGGACGGAGGAAGCTTAACTTGCAAAAAACAACCTAAGAGAATACTCACCTTCTCCTCCAACTCGGCCTTGGCTTTTTGCATCTTGGCCTCATAGATGTCCGCCATCCAATCGGTCATATCGCCTTTCCCGGTATCCGCCGCCGACAACTTGCTCATTCCTTCCTCTGAGAACAAAAGAAATCCAAAGTTAGAAAAATGAATAAGACCAAGGCAGAGCGGCACATAAATTGGCATACAACCTCGAGTCATGGAATATCCTAAGCCTACGGCCGCTAGAAAAGCCTCGTTCCGAAACTGGCTAATGTGCGGCAACCACTCGGCCGGCACATGGAAACTCTTATCCACTGTTAAGTGGTAAGTGTTGGCCCTGAACAGGACCATTATCTGATCCCACTCTTCGGCAGTAAGGGGTGGAAGGGGCTCGTCACGATCCATGAAGTTGGCGTTGCAGTTCCAACGGCTCATTCTCTCATACATCTCCTGGTCGTCCGTGTAAAACACGACCCACCTCTTCCTCCACATATGCCACTTGCTGAGCTTGCCGACCACTGTCTGGTAGGTACCACGGCTGCTCAGATTAAACCACCCTTTGGCGGCACTGGGGGAACGAGAGAGGGAGACCAGATGCAGAAAGGCGTTGAAGGACGGCTCCACGTCGTTCAGCGCACATTTGGCAATGTAGCCAAAGATATCCGCCCATGAGTTGGGGGTCAGCTGGGCCACCCCAATATTAAAACCATCTAACACCTCCACAACGAAGGGGTGTGGAGGGAATCTCATGCCGAGTTTGATGGACGCGGCATACACAGGGAATTCTCCCTCGGCAAGCAGGATGACGGTCGAGTCCAGACCGGCCGGCACGCGCATTTGGTACCCTTCCCCCACGCAGAGGTCATCCCTCATCTTGGCTCCGTGCCTGTCTAGCCACCGCATCCAGCCCACGTCTGGGTGAATTTCTGACGGAAGCAATTGGGCCTCCTCCCGTCCTCTAGGCCTAATAAGCTGGGGAGCAGCTTCTTGCTCCTCGGCGGCCGATGACAATGGAGCGACGCTTGGCTCCCCCACTGCCTGGCTCGCTGTACCCTCCGACGAGCTTGCCGCCTGCTCCCCCGCCTCGACATACTCGTCGATCTCTTGAAAGAGTTCGGCAAATTCTTCGTCGACTGCCGAGGCGGTGGAAGAATATCTCTCCCTAGGAGGTGTCGATGCTCCTTCCCGCAAGCGCAGGCGCGTAGGATCTGCCGTTTTCTTGGTTCTAGCCATGCCTTCTACATAGTGAACGAAGCACGGCTTAGGGGTGACCAACAATGAAGAAAAAGACGCGATTGGACGTCCGCCCCGACAAAAGATGAACGGCGGAAAAATCTTAAATAAAACCTTTAAACCCTTACCTAGTACTAAGAGGTCGGCCGCTAACAAAGAGAAAAATGACGAGAGGATAACAAAAACAAGAAAGGCGAAAACTAACCTTGAAAGATCTGCGAAGTACTTGGTGAAGAACAGGATGAGTTTCGCGAAGAACGGGATGAATTTCGCGAAGAACAGGATGAGTTTGACGAGGAAAAGGATGAGTCTCGTGGTGGCCGGAAATCGCCTGATGGTGGTAGGAACACGCCGGAAATCGCCTATGAGAGCTCTGTGAAAACGAAATGTAAAAAAATGAAATTTACCCCCCCCCCCCCCCTCTATATATAGGGAGGGGCAAAATAGAGAAAGGTGACACGTGTCACCCCCTCAACACCTGACCCAAAGATGAAGATGCAAATCAAAGATCAAGAAGCGATACCCGGAAAGTGTTTCCAGAAATGCCCTTCTTGAGGGGCAAATGTTGTGGGCAAAATTACCATGCCTTCGTGCACCAATGAAGATGTGACACCTGGCACGTATTGCGCCCCCTAAGCAGAAATCATGCAAAGTCTACTCCGGGGCATGAGTATTAATCTAGGTATCTACAATGTATGTATTTAAGTATGTATAAATGTACGTATAAAACCTATACCTGGAAAAGGGCTTAATTAGTATGTATCCCAAGTGAATGACTAAGCACAATAGGCCCAAATAGCCCACTATTGCTACAAGGGATCAGAGAATTGTAAGGAGAAAGGACACGTGTCCTTCTCCCATTCCCCAGCCAATCATGTAAGGGGAATATTAGGTCATTCCCACAAAAACCTAGTACTATAAATATTCCCACTTCCCTAGAAAAAGGGGTCACAATCAATACATTCTAGAGCAATTGCTGCTCTGCCTTCTCTCTACTTTCTCTCTCTATAAAAATACAATCTTGTTTAATCTTTAAAAGTTACCAAGAAATCTCCAAGGTATCTCACCGGAAAAACCCCACAACAGAGGGGACTACACCAAGTTCACCTATGAACTTCCTTAGCCATATAGCTTCCTTTGCTGCTTCATGTGCAGCAATGTACTCCGCTTCAGTTGTAGAATCCGCAATGGTGCTTTGCTTAGCACTTTTCCAGCTTACTGCTCCTCCGTTGAGGCAGAAGACAAACCCAGACTGTGATCTGAAATCATCTTTGTCGGTTTGGAAACTTGCGTCCGTATAGCCTTTAACAATTAATTCATCATCTCCACCATAGACCAGGAAGACATCTTTGTGCCTTTTCAGGTACTTCAGAATATTCTTGGCAGCAGTCCAATGCGCCTCTCCTGGGTCTGACTGGTATCTTCTCGTAGCACTGAGTGCGTACGCAACATCCGGGCGTGTACATATCATAGCATACATTATTGAACCAATCAATGATGCATATGGAATCCCATTCATTCGTCTACGCTCATCAAGTGTTTTTGGGCACTGATTCTTGCTTAGAGTCATTCCATGAGACATGGGTAGGTAGCCTCGCTTGGAGTCCGCCATCTTGAACCTATCAAGCACCTTATTGATATAAGTGCTTTGACTAAGTCCAATCATCTTTTTAGATCTATCTCTGTAAATCTTGATGCCCAATATGTACTATGCTTCTCCTAGATCTTTCATCGAAAAACATTTCCCAAGCCAAATCTTGACAGAGTTCAACATAGGAATGTCATTTCCGATAAGTAATATGTCGTCGACATATAATACTAGGAAAGCAATTTTGCTCCCACTGACCTTCTTGTATACACAAGATTCGTCTGCGTTCTTGATGAAACCAAAGTCACTGACTGCTTCATCAAAACGTATATTCCAGCTCCTGGATGCCTGCTTCAATCCGTAGATTGACTTCTTTAGCTTGCATACCTTTTTAGCATTCTTTGGATCCTCAAAACCTTCAGCCTGTGTCATAAACACAGTTTCTGTTAAAACGCCGTTTAAGAAAGCAGTTTTGACATCCATCTGCCATATTTCGTAATCGTAATATGCAGCGATTGCTAACATTATCCGAATAGACTTTAGCATTGCAACTGGTGAAAAGGTTTCATCGTAATCCACACCGTGGACTTGCCTGTAACCTTTTGCAACCAATCTAGCTTTGAAAACTTCAAGTTTCCCATCCTTGTCCATTTTCAGTTTGAAAACCCATTTGCTTCCAATGGCTTGGTAGCCATCTGGCAAATCGACCAAATCCCATACTTGGTTTTCAGACATGGAGTCTAATTCAGATTGCATGGCTTCTTGCCATTGCTTGGAGCTAGGGCTCGTCATAGCTTGTTTGTAAGTCGCAGGTTCATCACTTTCAAGTAATAGAACGTCATAGCTCTCGTTCGTCAAAATACCTAAGTACCTTTCCGGTTGAGATCTATATCTTTGCGATCTACGCGGGGTAACATTTCTAGATTGACCATGATTCTCACCAGATTCTTCTAAAGATCTCTGAGTTTCGTCCTGAATGTCATCTTGAGCATTCTCTAGAGTTTGTTGTTCGTCTCGAATTTCTTCGAGGTCTACTTTTCTCCCACTTGTCATTTTGGAAATGTGATCTTTCTCCAAAAAGACACCATCTCGAGCAACAAACACCTTGTTCTCAGATGTATTGTAGAAGTAATACCCCTTTGTTTCCTTTGGATAGCCCACAAGGATACTTTTGTCAGATTTTGGATGAAGTTTGTCTGAAATTAATCGTTTGACGTATACTTCACATCCCCAAATCTTCAGAAAAGACACATTTGGAGGCTTTCCAAACCATAATTCGTATGGAGTCTTTTCGACAGCTTTAGACGGAGCTCTATTTATAGTGAGTGCAGCTGTATTTAGTGCATGTCCCCAAAATTCTAATGGAAGTTTGGCCTGACCCATCATTGACCTGACCATGTCTAACAAGGTTTTGTTCCTCCGTTCCGACACACCGTTCCATTGTGGTGTTCCAGGAGGAGTCAATTCTAATAGAATTCCACATTCTTTCAGATGGTCATCAAATTCATAGCTCAGATATTCACCGCCTCTATCAGACCGCAGTGCCTTAATCTTCTTGCCTAATTGATTCTCTACTTCACTCTGAAATTCCTTGAATTTGTCAAAGGATTCAGACTTATGCTTCATTAGGTAGACATAACCATATCTACTGAAGTCATCAGTGAAAGTGATAAAGTAGCTGAAACCACCTCTAGCATTTGTACTCATTGGTCCACATACATCTGTATGGATTAAACCCAATAGTTCATTTGCTCTTTCTCCAACTTTAGAGAAAGGTTGCTTTGTCATTTTGCCAAGTAAACATGATTCGCATTTGCCATAATCCTCTAAGTCAAATGGTTCTAGAATTCCTTCCTTTTGAAGTCTTTCTAAGCGTTTCAAGTTTATATGGCCTAATCAACAATGCCACAGATAGGTGAGATCTGAATCATCCTTTTTGGCCTTTTTGGTATTTATGTTATATACTTGTTTTTCGTGATCTAATAAATAAAGTCCATTGACTAATCTAGCAGATCCATAAAACATCTCTTTAAAATAAAACGAACAACTATTGTCTTTTATTAAAAAGGAAAATCCCTTAGCGTCTAAGCAAGAAACTGAAATGATGTTTTTAGTAAGACTTGGAACATGGAAACATTCTTCCAGTTCCAAAACTAGCCCGGAGGGCAACGACAAATAGTAAGTTCCTACAGCTAATGCAGCAATCCGTGCTCCATTTCCCACTCGTAGGTCGACTTCACCCTTGCTTAACTTCCTACTTCTTCTTAGTCCCTGTGGATTGGAACATAAGTGTGAGCCACAACCTGTATCTAATACCCAAGAAGTTCAATTAGCAAGTATACAGTCTATAACGAAAATACCTGAAGATGGAACGACTGTTCCGTTCTTCTGATCTTCCTTTAGCTTTGGACATTCTCTTTTGTAATGGCCTATTCCATCACAATAAAGACAGCTTGATGTGGACTTGTCCTGCTTTGATTTAGCATTGCCCTTGGACTTTCCACCTTTCTTGAACGGTCTCCTTCTAGCCTTGAGTAAATCTTTGGCTTCACAGTCCAGTATTATTTCAGCCTTTCTGACAAGGTGAACAAATTCTGCAACTGTTTCTTCTCTTGGTTCACTTAGGTATAGTTGCTTGAAGCGACCAAACCCACTGTGAAGTGAATTGAGCAAGATAGAGACTGCCATCCTTTCGCTTATTGGTGTTCCTAGTAGACTTAGGCGATCAAAGTATGAACGCATAAGATCCACATGGAACCTCAGTGGGACGCCTACCCTCTGTTTAGTGCGAAGGAGCTGAACGTGTGTTTCTTGGACCTCCATCCTATAACACCTGTTGGGAGAACTAACCTTTAGACCAGACATTGATTCAATCAACTCATGGACGTTTAGGTCCCTGTCCTCCGTGCTTCCACGACAGATATCCCTCAGATTCTTGATGAGCGTAAAAGGTTCATAAGCTACAAACCTTCTAGCCCAATCATCAGGGATATTGTTCAGCATGAGACTCATAACCTTTTTGAGATCCGCATCCCAGGCGTAAAATCTCTCAGGGGTCCTGTCTCTGGCATAGTAGCTTGGCATGGGATTGGTCAGTACATACTCAAGTCCATTGAGTCTGACTATTTCAACTAGCTTAGCTTCCCATTCAAGAAAATTTGCTAGGTTCAGCTTGACCATAAGCTCAGAACCCATGATGATGTTTTGATTGTTGTTTTCCATAGTTAAAACTACAATTGAAAAGAATAAACAAATAAATAACCATTCACAGTTTATCTTAATAAACTTAAATTCTAGCATACATGCATAATTCAATGTTTATTAGCATTTTATTCAAGTTATGTGTTCCGGCAGGTGTGAATAAAATGATTCCAAGATCCTAAAATCATTGAAGAACTAAGCACAGTTTGTCGACTTAATCCTAAAACATCTTAGGTAAGCAAAAGCCTTTTGCTAATAGTCTAGAAACTATTCTTGGTTGATAGGTACGTCTAAGAACTTATTAGGTAAACCTATCGATTTTGCCACGACATAAAAGGACTCCTTACTTATATCGTTGAGTTTCACCAAAACTAACATGTACTCACAATTATTTGTGTACCTTGCCCCTTTAGGACCAATAAGTAACACCTCGCTGAGCGAAAACTATTACTAGATTGATGTAAAGGATATCCAAACAAGTGTATATTTTGGCATGGCACCTTTTAACTCAATTTTTAAGTTTGGAACTTAAGGCTCTTACTATGTTGGTTAGATTTTAAGTGAACTAAAATCCTTAATCATGCAACATAATCAAGCTTTTGATCTCATGCATTTTAAGACATATTTAAAAGCAATAAATAACTTGAAACATGCATAGGATAAATGTGATCTAGTACGGCCCGACTTCATCTTGAAGCTTTAACTTCAAAGTCCGTCTTGAAAATCTCCGTGGGAGGCACCATTTTCTTCAAATAGGATAAGCTATAATTAAAACTAATTACAACTATTTGATGGTACGCAGACCATATTTGAATTGAAAAACAACTTTGGTACTTTAGACCAATTACATTCAAATTAATGGTACGCAGACCATATTTTCTATCCTATTTGGGCCATACTAGTCACTTCATAACCTGCAAAACAGTACATATACAATATATACCATTCACCCATTCATTATCATGAATGGCCCACATAGCTGGTTAGTAAAACACATTATGCATCACGTAAACATTTGCAGCAATTAATCAAGGGCACCAATAATCTACCAATTATTCAGTCCTTATTAATTCTAATCAAGTTGTTTTAACCTTAAGGATTTGTAGACCTAATCAAGAGTTTATGACTAAAAGCGCTCCCACTTAAATCAATAAATTCATATGCTTTACTAATTTTAAACATAAAAATGTATTTCTAGTCTAACCGGAAACATACAAATTTAATTAAAATTTAAAGCTCATATAAATTTATAATTTAATCCAAAAAGTTTAATTTAATTTCAGTCGTATTTAAATTAATTCATGATTTTAATTTTAGTAAAATAATTAGAATAAATCAAATTTATTATAATTACAATATTCAAAATTAAAATCCAAGAAAATAATTTAAATTATTAATTTTAAAATTAATTAAAATTACGTAAACTGAAAATTTCAAATTAAAATTTCAAAACGATCTAATTGCAACGCAAACACCTCACGCATCGCACGCCCATGGGCCACACGCACACAACCATCGCTGGCCATGTGCGCGCAGCCCATGCGCTGCGTCGCATAGCTGCTGCTGCTATCCTTCGCTGCGCGCGCGCCAGTGCTCGATGCACGCGAGCTAGCGCTCGCTGCGCGCGCTTGCCAGCGCTCGCTGTGCGCGCTCCCCAGCGCTCGCTTGATGCGAGCCAGCGCTCGCTGCGCGCGGCATCGACGCTGGGCGCAGCACACGTGGCACGCGAGCTTGCGCTCGCTGCGCGCGAGGCAGTGCGCGTTGTGGCGCAGCTCGCTTGCTGCCCACACGCGACTGCCGTGCCTTGCCTTCGCCCATGCCCATTCGTCCATTGCCCATAGTCCACGACGCAAGGCAGGGCTGCTGCCTTGTGCTCGTGCACCATGGCCTTGCTCATTGCATTCGTGCCGCATGGGCGACGAGCTCCCTTGCTCGTCGTCACATGCCCGCACTATACAACACCCCTTAAGGGTAACACGTAGCGTCCATTGCTTTGTGCGTGCAAGTTATACGAACGAATCGCATAAAATTTAAAAAATTTATATTTAAAATTAATGACAAATTAATAAATAATATTAATTTCATAATTTTAGGGCGAAAAATCGAAAATTTATTATTCAATTGATTTCCGATTAACATGGATTCAAGCTTGGTCATAAAAATTTAAAATTTAACATAAATTTACAATTTTTATGGTGGTTTTTAATCATAGGTATCTAATTAAATTATAATTAATTATGAAAATCAAACTAATTCTAAATTATTCCAATTTTCAACAAATTAATCATAATTACAAATTAGATTGCATAATTAACAAGGCTAGACATTCAAACTTGTTAAACATATACAGTAGGTCAATCAAAAATTCAAGATTTATCAACAAGAATCGCAAATATTTAATTTAACATCTTAAATTTACGAAATTTTGCATTCGAAAAACTAAAACCTCCGAAAAGTCATAGTTAGGCTTCGAATTTGAAAATTCTGGGTTCGGCAGAAAAAAACTACTTTTGTCAAAATTTTAGAATGCCTTTTACATGCGGAATTGACACAAAAATCACTCGATTTGGATGAGTAACGAAGAAACTGCCGAAAAACTACGTACGTATAATTAAATAAACGCAATTTGCAATTAATTAACAATTACGAAAATTAATCACCCCTTTTAATTCTTGCAAATTTGTAATATTTAACCATGTTCATGCAATTTAGATTATGAAAATAATAAGAGGCTCTGATACCACTGTTAGGTTATGATACATATGACAATTCATAAATCATGCGGAAAAACCATTTAGCCAGGAATACATATTATTTACACATAATCATATAGCATAGTTTAGATGCATACTCTTTGTTGCGTGCCTTCCCTAGCTGCGCCCGAACCGAACAAGAACAAGTCTTTAGGACTCCAAGTGTCGTCCCTCCGTAGATAGTCCACAGCACGTCCGGATCCGCCTTAAGATTGACCAACTAGAATCGCCCTTAAGGTACTATTAATTTTCGGCACTTTTAGGCAAGATGTGTGACTGGATTTTTCTCTCAAAAACTCACTTTGAATACTTGAAAACTCGTTGTAAATATGTGACCCTAGGCACTTAATTATAGAGTTTATGGAAAGGAATTATAATCCTATTAGAATACAAATCTATTTAATTATAACCCTACTAGGATTCTAATTAAACAAAGTTTATCTATTAGGATTAGATTTAATCATTTTACGAATCCCGGTAGCCTTAGGATTCCGAGTAACACACACGAGTGGCGCACAAGCACCGCACGCCCGCACGCAGGCCTTGCGGCCCACGCCGAGCGCACTGCGCAAGGCCCACTGTCGCAGCCTTGTCCGCGCGCGCGCCTAAGCTACGGCTGGGCCTGGCTTTTGCGCTGGGCCTGGTCGTATGCTTGGCGTGTGGTTGTTGCGCTTGGCTTGCTGGGCGATGGCCCGGCTTCGTGCTGGGCCTTCGTCTGGCAGGCCTCGTCCGATGCTAATTCGTACGATACGCTTCCGATTAAATTCTCGATTCCGGAATTCATTTCCGATACGAACAATATTTAATATTTCCGATTCCGGAATTAATTTCCGTTTCGAACAAATATTTAATATTTCCGTTTCCGGAATTATTTTCCGATTCCGATAATATTTCTGATTCTGACAATATTTCCGTTTCCGGCAATATTTCCGATTCCGGCAATATTTCCATTTCCGATAATATTTTCCGATACGTACCATGTTTCCGTTTCCGGCAACATCTACGTCTTGGATAATATTTATATTTCCGATACGATCCATATTTCCGTTTCCGGCAATATCATCGTTTCCGGAGTATTCTTTTCTTGCCTGTGACGATCTCAGCTCCCACTGAAACCAAGATCCGTCGATTCCGAATATCCATAGATGGAGTATTTAATGCCATTAAATACTTGATCCGTTTACGTACTATTTGTGTGACCCTACGGGTTCAGTCAAGAGTAAGTTGTGGATTAATATCATTAATTCCACTTGAACTGAAGCGGCCTCTAGCTAGGCATTCAGCTCACTTGATCTCACTGAATTATTAACTTGTTAATTAATACTGAACCGCATTTAGACTTAACATTGAATGCATACTTGGACCAAGGGCATTATTTCCTTCACAAACCACCATGGCTACTCCTTCAGGAGATTGACATATTATGCCGGCTCCACATCCATTCTGAGTGGACGACCCATCAACATATACGGTCCAACGAGTCAACTCATCCTTCGCAAAGGTCGGCCTCGTCATTTCTGCAATAAAGTCGGCAAATGCTTGCCCCTTGATAGCTTTTCGAGGCTCATACGAGATATCAAACGCATTCAGCTCAATGGGAAATCTAAGCATTCGACCTGCAGCGTCTAGTTTGGTGAGCGGCTGCATCAGAGGCTGATCTGTGTATACTACCAGTTTGTGTGCCAAGAAGTACAGACGCAGCTTCTTACTTGCCATAAAAAGTGCGAGTGCAAACTTTTTAATTGGGGGGTATCTTAATTCCGCATTTTGCAGGACGTGGCTCACAAAATAGACGGGGAGTTGCACCCCCTCTCTCTCCGTCAATAACACAACACTCAAAGACCACTCAGAGATAGCCAAATACACATACAAGATTTCACCTTGAAAGGGACTGACAAGCCGTGGCAAGGTGTGGAGGTGTTTTTTTAGGCGGGCGAAGGCAGCTTCCACCGACCCGGCCCATTCGAACTTACTCTTTTTCTTGATGGTGCCAAAGAAATAATGACACTTATCGCCTGCTCTTGATAAGAACCGTCCCAATGCTGCCAGACATCCAGTCAGACGTTGGACCTCTTTTACTGATTTAGGAGACATCATGTATATCACTGCTTGTACTTTGTCAGGATTAGCATCAATTCCACTTTCATCGATGAGAAAGCCTAAGAACTTTCCCGTCGTTACTCCAAAGACACATTTCTTCGGAGCGTCTCAAAAGTCTCTTTCAGATTAGTCAGGTGTTCTTCACGCCGCTTACTTTTTACTATCATGTCATCAATGTAAGACTCAATGTTCCGGCCTAGCTGATTGGAGAAAACCGTGTTAACAAGGCGCTGAAAGGTGGCCAGTGCATTTTTTAAGCCAAAGCATTACTTTGTAACAGTACAACCCTTGCTCAGTAACAAATGACGTCTTATCTTGATTGTCCGGCCATAAGGGAATTTGGTGAAATCCAGAGTAAGCGTCCATAAAAGACATCATAGCATGACCAACCGTTGAGTCTACCAACCGGTCTATCTTAGGCAAATGAAAGTTGTCCTTTGGCCATGCCTTGTTCAGATCTGTGTAGTCTACACACATTCTCCAAGATCCATTAGGCTTCGGCACTAATACCATATTTGCTACCCAATCCGGATATTGGCTTGGAAGAATGAACCCAGCGTCCAACAACTTCTGTACCTCTTCGACCGCAGCCTAGTTTCTAGCTTCCCCATGATTTCTCTTCTTCTGACGAACATGTTTTAAGGAGTCATCTACATTGAGTTTGTGGACGGCTATACTTGGATCAATGCCCGGCATTTCTTCCACAGTGAAGGCAAAGATATCTTGAGATTCTCTCAAGAGGGTGACCAGTTTTGCCCCAAGCTGATCGTCAGGAGAGAGTCCCACTGGCACCGTCCTTTCTGGGCGTGCTTCCTCAAGAACAATTTCATAATGGCCGCCGATTGGCTCAGGCCGCCTAGTCTCCATGTGTGACGTGGCAATGGTGAAGGTTTCTTTCTTGACTTTATCTTTTGTCTCGTCCAATTTTCTTTTCGAGCCAGATTTTCCCTCATTTGTCTTGCTTCCTCCCCATGCTTCAGGACTCAGTGTGGTAAGATAACAATCTCTAGCCAGTTGTTGATCACCATGAATAGTGCCGACTTGGCCTTTATCACAGACATACTTCATTAGCATAAGATGGGTGACAACCACTTCCTTTGCCTGATTTAGAGTAGGACGCCCCAGGATGATATTGTATGCAAGTAGGTCCTTTACGATCAGAAATCGGGCGTTCAAGTTCCTACGCTGATGTCGGCCCCCTACTCGAAGAGGTAGAGTTATAATGCCTTGCGGATGAATTATGCCGCCTCCGAATCCAATGATAGGATAGTGGATTTTCTCAATCGTCTTAGGATCATGCTCAAGACGGTTCAGGCAGGCTGGACTAATGATGTCCGACGAACTCCCCGTATCGACTAGGATACTCCTTACTTTAAGGTTTGCTACCTTCAACTCAATGACCAAAGGATCGTCATGGGGGGTTGCTATCTTTCCTCTATCGGCCTCACAGATTTCCACATTTGGGAAGTGATCCAATGGCGCCTTGCCTGACAGCATTACCTGGGCCAACCGGCTTGCATAATCTTTTTTCCCTCTCATCGTTGGGCCCCCAGCTGCCAGACCACCTGAGATTACTGCTACATATTCTGGATTTGTGTCATTATCATCACGGCGGTATGATGGAGATTTACTCTTCTTATAGATCTTTTTTCCATTCCCTCCTGTATTCGTGCTGAGGTATGATTTTAGAAAACCCTTGGCGGCCAATCCATCGAGAGCCCTGCGTAAGCTCTTGCAATCTTTCGTATCATGCCCCACGTCACAATGGAGTTTGCAATAAAGGGAGCTATCCCGAGTTTCGACCGGTGACTTCATGGGGAACGGACGATCGATCTCATATCTATTGCTGACGTCTAGTAATATAGTGTAAAGATCTGTGGTATACTCAAACTTCTCTTTATCATAGGGTCGTCCTCTCTTCTGCCCCGGTGAGGAGTTGGCCTGATACCCCTTCTTCTCAATGGCCCACGTCCCATTTGGACGGTTGGTCTTTTTGTCCGATTTATCCTTGCGTCGAGGGTGATCTGAGGCCTCAGTCCCCTTAGACGCTTTTGGGACGGAAAAAATTTATGTAGCATGGATAAAAGATTCGGCTTCGTCCAGGGCATCTGCCATAGTTCTTACACTCTTCTTAACCAAATCGAACTTGAAGGAACCCTTCTTGAGACCTCTAAAAAAGTTATCAAAAGCCACTCCATCAGGCAGATCCGGAATTTGCCCTGACTCCAAGTTAAAACGCCGCACGTAGCTTCGAAGGGACTCATCTTTTCCTTGTTGCATGCGGCCTAAGTGCATGCTCGTTTTCTTTTCCTCTTTATAGGCCATGAACATTGCCGAAAACAACATTTCTAACTCTGCATAAGTGTTGATCGTTCCGGCAGGAAATTTCTCGAACTATTTTGAGGCGACGCCTTTCAAAGTGGCCGGGAAGTATTTGCACCAAGTTTCTTCAGTGGTCCCTTGGACATACATATGGTGACGATCAGCCAAGAGATGTACATTAGGATCAGAGGTTCCGTCATAGGCATCAATAGCGGGCGGCTTGACCTTAGGTTCCTTCGGCGCATTCATAATATCGGCACAAAAAGGGGTGGAGTAGTCAAGAATGAGGTCGGCTACTCCCTGTTGAATGTGACATTATTGGGTCTTGTCTCCTATATGGGAAGACTCTAAGCCGTCCGCTGTCCGCATGACTCACATTGGTTCTAGTTTGACGGCGCGAGGGAGCAGCAAGGGGTGAGTCATCCATAACAGGGGTGGAGCCGGTGTCAGCTCAATTTCTTGGGGTCTGTCTAGCTGAATCACAGGTACTCTTCTGGATGGTCCCGGATCAGGCCGAGTGGTTGGCAAGATTCGACGTGGAGCCATAGGTTGAAAAGAAGTTCTAGTCCATTCGAAACGCCTGTCACGTTCCTCATTTCGAGCTTGGTCTTGCCGCCAGACATTAGACCGGGTGACTCCATTAAAGAACGGTACTCTCGTCCCGTGAGACTGAGAACGGATAGTTCTGATTTCATCTTGAAGTGTGTCCATCTGCGCCTTGAATCCGGCCAGAATATCTTTGAGTTGCCCCGCTGAAACCGACAAATCTAGGTTCTCCTCCATGACAGTATCGGCGTCGGCCCTTAAGTGACCACCTGGAGGGAGTAGGGGTTGATCAGTCTCATCTTCCACTATCACTTGTTCGGGGTGTTGTTGCTCAGGCGGAGGGTCGGGACGGTCGTCCTGCCCTGTGGAGCGGTTTCTTCTCTCGTCCCTCCCTTGAGGAGGACGGTCACCAGTCATTGTGACTTCATTCACTTCGTTGCGATTGATGGGCACGTCTCCGAAGTGCTGGACGTCTACCATGTTACCTTGCCTCCCCAGAGACAGCGCCAAATGTTGTGGGAGTTTTTCCAATGGGTGATGACGAGGAGGTATTCGGTTCCACGTAGAGCCAAGTCCAATCCACGTCGGGTTGCGTTCCCTGCAAAACAAGAATATTCCCGTAGGAATATTCCCTTCGATGCTTAAGTAAGATTAGGATTTTAAGGAAGAAATGCTTAGTAAAAAGAGAGCATTTACTAGTGTGAGTTTGAATGTATTTTCTATCTAGGAACTTGTGTCCCTCTTTCTTGGGAATTGAGAGTATTTATATCATCCCCCTTTTAGGGGGAAACCCTAGAAAGAAGGCATATGATTGGTTAGGCAATAGTGAGATGACAAGTGTCCTTGTCACAACATTCCCTTTATTGGGCCATGGGCTTCAAGGGGGTGTGTGCACACTACATCAGCCATAAATCATTTCTTGAAGGTTCTATTACAGATGCCAGGTGGGCGACCCGCCTGCTGGGGCGTGCCACGTGGCAAGATGTAATTGGGCCATGTTGGCAGGGTAATTTTACCCATATCAGTTATCGTCCTCCTCGTTGAGATTGGTTTTCACAAAAGGCGAAACAAGACTCTCAATGTAATTGATGGTATCTGCCTTGCGAAAATGATGGACATCTTTATGGACACCTTCCAGCGGAGCAATTTATTAAGCCGGAATCGGAAATTGTTGGAATGAAAACGGTGAGATGGGAGAGATTTTAGGGTGGAGAAAGAAAATGGGGGAGGAGGAGGGGCTGTGGAGATGGTTGGATGGGGGAAGGAGGAAAAATGAGGTTCGTTGGTAGTGAAGGGGTGGTGAATGGAGAAGGACCTAGAAAGGGGAAGATAAAATTGTAAATGTGAAAAAGTCATATGAAAAAGCTAAGTTAGTTGAAAAGGCTAAATAATAATCAAAATCAACTGTTTTAAATCAATTATACAAGTATAAATTAATTTCTCTTTTTTTTAAAGCAGTTTTATTATTATGTTATTCAATTTAACGGAAAACCAAACGGTGTTAACAAAAGTAGTTGTTTCTATTCAATTTGAGGGACTAAACTGCTCATTTTGCAACTAGAAGGACTAAATTGCTCTTTTTTGCAAAGTTCATGGATCTTCAGTCTTATTAGCTCGAAGATATGTTGAGCAATAAAGCACAACAGACAAAAACTGTAGAACAATAAGTACTCCGTAACAAACTTCAATCAGACACTTAGGGGTATTTGGTTCAAGAAGGGGAGGATCGAGTTTGAGAAAGGGAAATAAGGAGAATGGAAAGCTAAACCCCCCAATATCTTAGGTTGTTTGTTTTGACACAACAAACTCTCAAGTCTCAACTACAACCACACCACAATTTTCCAGCATTCCTCCAACAACAAACACCCTACCTCTTTTTTACCCCCACTAAGACTCTAACCACAGCATTCCTCCAACAACAAACACCCTACCTCTTTTTTACCCCCACTAAGACTCTAACCACATCCACCATTGTTCGATTCTTCTTTGTGGCTGCCGGCCACCATGCTTTCCCTTGGTCGCCGCCTTACTTTCAATTGAACGTTAATTTCGCTTTCTAATTGGAGCTTATTCAAATATTCATTAGATCTAGTTGTTGGGACTTGGGGGTGGAATTTGGGTTGTAAATGTTACTTTTTTTTTTTTGTTGTTGTGAAGGTTGATTTCTATTGTTTCCAAGTAGTTGACGTTGATTTTTGAGTGGGTTATGATTTGATTTCCAACGGTAGGGGAATTTTCGGGTGGTGGAGGTTATTTTGGGTAGCTGGGTTTGATTGCTTGTGAGTGGTTTGTGGTATTTTTGGGGTGGGTTGGGTAGGCTTTTTCAGTGGTTTGGGAGGTGGGTCAGGTGGCGGTGGGGTTCGGTGATTTGTGGTGGGTCACGTGATGGTGTAGTATTAATGGGTGGTTAAGTTAGTTGGGACGAAGAGTGATTCCCTAGGGGGTGAGGAATGATGGTATGGGAAACAAAGGGGTAAAGGGAACGAATAAAATAGCTAAACAAACAGATAACAAATGGAATTAAAAGTAGTTGATTCTTTTTCCCTTTGTTGAAAGCCCCGTACCAAACGCAAAATAAAAAAATCTTAACCTAACAATAGCACAGCCAAAATAACTATGAATACTATATTCTTTAAAAAAAGTAAAAAAAAAAATAAAAAAAAAAACTTAGTATTTATCATAGCAAGCACAACGCAGTTAACTTTTGAAGGTATACAGAACAACTTAATAGCTACTACTTCGTATTTATTATTTAAAAACCCTATAATTCAAACAAGGAAATGGCTTTTATGTACGCGCTTAGCAGCAAATGAAAAAAATATAGCAGCAAATGAAAAGGCATAACTTGTACCTACAGGAAGAAACTATATATCCAGGTTAAATAGCGAAACTTCTCGGAGATGACAGATGAATCATGCTGGAAATAAATGAATTATGCTCTAGGATAACGCGAACGCCCTTTCTTCCTCAGAAACTCGGGGATTTCCACTGAGCTAGCTTCACTGAAAGATGGCCGTCTGTTGAACCCTTGGCCAACATCTACCTGTGTTTGCTGACTTGCCTGCATCCTCAAAGTAAAATAATAATAATAAATAAAAAATCAGGTAAAATATTGAGGTCTGGCCAAGTAGGCAAGTACCTATGTATATCCATGAACTTTTTTCCTTTTCCCGGAGGGGGGGAGGGGTACCTGGAGGGGCCTGCTTTCACCTTCTTCCTGAGGTTTGAACCCAGTTGCTATTAAAGTTATGCTCACCTGAAACGTAAAGAAGGGGAACTTATTCAACAAATAAGGGATCAGTAATCAGGCAAGACGGAGGTAGAATTCAGCTGTATAACTGTATTTGAGGCAAATACGTAAATAATTCTTCTACTCCGTACATAAGTATTTATTTTGTAAATATTCCCTTGTGTATAGTTTCCAAATTTCTTAACTTTCTAATGCACATTGCCACGTTGTAAACAAACTTTGACAAAACATTTTATTATTAATGACAAGGGTACAAAGTTACCAGTTCTATCAATATGTATTTCAAAAACAAATATCCTCAGAGAACTGGCTCAAATTCTGAAAAAAAACAAGCTAGTTTCAAAGTTTATTTGAGGTTCATGTTTAAGGTCCATACAAACGGAGCTAATGTGGCAGGTAACAGATGCATTTTTTATTGAGGCTTAATGACCAGGCAGTTTTTTTTTATGCAAGGACCAGCCAGTTTCTGATAAATAAATAAATAAGTGCGGCAGACATCTGAGCTAGAGCTACCCATTCATCAGCAGGGCTCAAGTTCTTAGCAGACTAGCGCAGAGGTTTTATAGGCTTCATAGCACAACTTTATGCTAATAGCACTTTCATATGATAAAATCTTCAATGCTTTTCTATTGGAGTATCAAGTAGAGCATTAAACATCACGCTGCAAAAATGTCTATGAGTCACCCGAACGGCAATAGGAGACTCTATGTTACTCCGACACTCCGTCCGGAGGTGGGTGTCGGTGTCGACACGACCCGACCCGCGACACGACACTCGACACGTGTCCAGGGAGGTGTCGACACTAGTGTCGGAAAAGAATCCAAAAATCCGGTGTCGAACTCTTTTTCTTTGCCCTAGATCTGAATTTTCGCCCAAAAAATATTGGGGCTTTTGAGGCGAATCGGCCGGAAAATATAGGGTGTATGCGGCGGTGAGTCAGTAACCTGTGCATACGGCGGTGAGTCGGTGACCGGAGCTGGCGGTGCATGTGGCAGTGAGGGAGAGGAAAGAGAAAACATGTGAGGAGGAGAGAGATCGTGAATCAGGAGGGTAGCAACTAGCAACTGATGTACTTCATCTAACAAAAATAAGTGGGCCTACCTTTTAACTAAAATATAAAATATATACAGTGATAGTTGTCACATGCCACGCGAAGTTTAAAAGTATCTTTATTTATTTTTTCTTTTAGTTTATTTACAGCTGCCTAGTTTATTTTGTATTAATTATTGTTTTACTTTTTTACCTCATTCACCTCCCCTAGATAAAGAATTTTACATTCCCTAGACAAAGACTTTCATCTTACCATATTAAATACAGAATACCATATTATTTTTTCTTTATTTTTAATGTTTATTTTGAGAAGATTTTTAATTTGTTTATTTAATTTGTAAAAAGTGTCGTTTTTTATTCGACACTTTGTATGGAAGCCGTGTCTAAAAAATAAGTCAAGACACTCCTTTGACCGTGTCGGAGTGTCTGCAAATATTTATTTGGATCAGAGTGTCGGATACTCCGACACTCGTGTCTGACACGACACCGACACCCGTGTCTGAGTAACATAGAGGAGACTGATAACCCTTGTGAGGAATTTAGTTTACCAAAGAAGCTCAAGATTTTATGTGAACAGGTAAGTAGCACATGAATACTGAAACAAAGACTCAGTTCTTACTTCCAACTATCTTTAGAAGTGACAAAAATCCTATAAATCCCAAGTTTAAGAGTTCTGTCATTAGTAAATCATCCTCTCTGATGCATGATATAGTTGGAAACTAAGTTGGTAACTTCCAAAACATTTATGAATTACAGGACGTGAATTTGAGATTTGCAGGACGAAAAAAAGTTGCTTTCCCATAACCTCCCCCTACTCCATTTGGGGAGGAGTGGTTACCAAAACCAATACTGGGAAGTACAAGTTAATTTAAGATTATGTGGACTTGTGGAGCGATCTATTTGCCTGCGTCATAATTATAAATTGCTAACTCACCTGACCACTAAGTGAAGGATCTATCACTGCTCCAAATATCAGGTTGGCTGTTGGATCTACGAGATCATATATAACTTCCGCTGCAGCATTCACCTGTCATATTACAACAAAAAGGCATTAGGTTGAGTTGTATAAAACAAAATCACAGCTTAACTTTTGAACTGACCATCTACAGAACAAGACATCAACCAGTTGCCACTAGATTTATCTTTCAGACACAGATGCTTAATTCATAATGGATTTTCGATGTTGCTAGAGAGACACACATGTAAGATCTGATCTACCTTCTACCACGTGTTTAACATAAGAAACAAAAAAAAACACCTTTTACCAATGGCATTTCCAAATATTGGAGTGTGAGCGGCTATGTTACCCGGACTCGGATACCCATATTGGACACCGCTACATGTGCAAGTGTCCAACAAGACTATCTTGTGAAAGAATTGCTTGATTTTGGTTAAAAATGAAGTGCCCAAGTGTTCATTCCCAAGTACGAGTGTCGAGAATCCGACACGGGTCTTTGGGGTAAAATGAAGAGTCCGGGTAACAGAGGTGAGCGGCTCCGTTTTCAGAAGTAATTATAGACCTAGTTTGAGTCTAGTAAAGGGAGCGCTCTCTTCGCCTGATGAAATCTGAACCTGAACTTATCTAAATTGGACTTAACTTATTGAAACTGCTTAAACGTGATTGACCTAATTGGAGTGATTAGACCTGATTACTAGAGAGTAAACTTTTAGGACTTGATTCGTGATTAGACCTGATTACTAGAGAGTAAACTTTTAGGACCAGATTGGAACTCATAGGAATTGATTGAAACTTATTGACCTTAAGGACTTGATTGCAACTTATCTAAACTTATTAAACCTGCAACTTATTTTTTAAAGGTGACGAGAACGAACCCTAAGTATATCTACTACTCTACTAGGGTGGTTTTATCATGGACAAGAATGCAAGAAGCATTCTAAAATTTAGTAACTTGAGCACTAAATAAAAAATTTGGAAGTTAACAAAAATGACTACTGGAAAATTCCTAAAGCTTGTTAGGAGAGTTGCATTTTGCAATAAGCTTGTAAACAGGATACTACCTAGAAGGTCATGTGAAATGATTTATTGACCCACTAAAGTGTATATTATAGACAAAATGGGTAAAATTACATAAACATGCAATTTGAGAATCAGTTAAGTGACCCTTTCAAATGGAAGTGGCAAACAAGAAATAACTAATTGAAGCCTGACAAACCAGAAAAAGAAATTGCTTTTTTAAATCCTCATAAACAGAAAGGAGGTACCTCGAATAAAGTTAAATCATTTCCGCCAGTAATATTCCACACAATGCCAGTGGCTCTTTCAATACCAATGTCTAATAAAGGGGATTGGATGGCATTGAGGGCAGCATCTCTTGCTCGGGTCTTACCTGCACAAAATTACACAACATTGGAAAATGTAGCTGCTAAGTGCTGAGACATGATTCCATTGTTATAAATTTATGACATTAATTCTATGGTAGACATTTGTATTTAAGCAAAGGCAATAAAAACATGAAAACAGCTAAGCAACGGAGATCATGTATAGACATAGAAAATCCATGGCCCTTAACCCGGGATCATAAAAACACAAATGTTGCAATGTCACACCCCATGGTAAATACAGCACGGAAAGGGGAGCCTCACTGTGCAAAACTATTTTATACATTCAACGGGTTAGCTACCATTCTACGTGCCATCACTTCGGCTAAAAATTATTTTTACCAAATCTTCTCTTTAATTGGCAAGTAATAAGTAGGTAAAGTAAGGAGCAGCTTCAGCCTGTGGTTGCTTGTCTCATCCACAAACGAATAATTATGTATGACTGTATCATCCTTACACCTAGAGAGAATCATTTCAAAAAAACAAAAAATGACATTTCTTCCCAGCTAATTTTCGGCTCAAACACCAATCCCAGGAAAATCTAGCAGGCAAGAATTAACTAAATGTTTCCTTATCCAAGCTAAATGCCACAGGAATATGGTAAGCTTTTCAAAAGATCTATTCTTAATCAGAGAAGGCTACTCTCATGAGTTCATGACAGACAAATACACTTTCTAGAGATCTCCTGTCCACAAGTTATAATCCATGACCTTAAAATCGGGTTGTGCACTTGTGCTGCACGAGTTAGAATCTCAACTGGGGGAGGAGAACGGAATAGAATGTTCGTTGGGTTAAGGGTTTGAGACCTAAGGAGATAACATCTCATAGGTTCTCAACCCTCCACTACATCTTCCTAGGCCAAAAAGGGAAATGAATCCAACCTCTCTTCCGCATTCAGTTTTGGCAATTTCTGCACCTTCCAATCGACCTGAACAACATTCTTAGGGAACCAAATCATTCAATCATCTCAGAAGTTCACACATATTCTAAATAAAGGTTCAAGTGATCTTTGGTCATTAGGAAAATTTGAGTGCAGAACACTGGACCAACATGACCTCTACAAACTAGGGGTGTTTATTGCCGGGTACTCGGCTTTTCGGGTATCCGAGAAGGCGGGTAGTATAAAGGTCGGCCAGTGACCCAACACGGAAAAATCAGATACCCGGTTAGCGGATACCCGTTTATCTCAGGTCGGGGCATAAGGTACCCGGAGTTTTCTATTAGTCAGCACTGCGGGCAACTGAAATTTAGCTCTAAGCTAAAAGTTAGATTAAAGATATCAAAAATTCAACATCGCACAAGAATACCTCCTAGTCTACTACCCAGATCTACGAAGTTGGAATAAGCACTAATATGAAAACTAAATCAGAAGTACAAACACTCTTAAAAACCAAATCTCATTAACAATTGTAGTCTTAGTGGAATAATAATTACAATCCTTGTCCCTGCTTCACCTACGCACAAAACCACCAACCTCGTCCTTTCAAATTCACTTGCCTACGCCAGTACAAACTGCGCGACGAAGAGCTGGTGTTAGTAAGAGGAGGTTGCAGAGGAATAACTGGAGCTGTGGAGTGGCAGACTTGGTCGTAACGCCGCCGTGGAGAGTGGATGTGAGTAAGAGTGAATTTCATTAACAGATTTTAGTTAAGAGTGAGTTTCTGTGAGATTGTGATTAAGTTAATTAGTTTAGAATGGAAAGGGAGAGCAAGAGAGAGATGGAGTCTGTAATGAACCCTACACTTACTTCAACCTTTTTTTTTGAAAAAATAAAAAAATTGACCGAGTATCCGGGTACCCGAATTCCAAATTAAACGACCCATGCACCGACCCGGTGACCCGGTTATTAATCCGAGTCGGGTACAATGCCCCATTTATTTATGAAAAAACAAAAAAATTACCCGGATAATTTTAGTTGGGTCATGGGGAAGAAAATGAAGGCCTTGAATTTTTGGTTTTTACTCTTTGCTTGGCAGTGAAGATTAAAGAAGCTCAATGTGATGGTAGTAGGCTTAGATGAGTTCTGTTTCATGCTAACTGGTTGTTTGTGTTTTTATTTGCCTTTGCAGTAAAATCTTTGCTGTAGAGAAGTTTGTAAATAACTGCTTTTGGTAATCAATAAAAATCTATTTCATCAATAGTAAATAATAATAAATTTTCCAGATCAAAACTACATCTAAGACTTCATAGAACGCTCACATCTATGTCAACACATTTTACTTTCAAAATGCTTCATTAGAACAACAACAACAACAGCGACAACCAAGCCTTAGTCCCAAATGATTTGGGGTCGGCTAACATGAACCTTCATAAGGAACCGTCTGTTGAACGTGAAGTAGGAAAAGTACACGGTTATGTTAAAGAGAGTAAACAGTCTAAACACGGAATTAGAAAGAAAAAAAAATTACCAGTAGCAGTTCCTATTCCCATCAATGAAGAGCCAGCATCTGCCATAATAGCCCGCACATCTGCAAAGTCCACATTCACAAGACCGGGAATCTGTGAAAAGTTTAAAGTTACATATTAGCAACTTGACAAAAGTATACTTCAGGCCAAAGTAATTAAGAGGGTCAATTTACAAGCAATGAGACAGCCAACAAGCACCACAAACACAAAACGCTTACCATAAATCATCATAGCTCAAATTGGTCAAAAGATCTAAAATTCACAGCATAAACCATGAATCACCATCATGGTGTAAAAACTAGCCCGAGTTAACTCGTATCGCCCAAGTTAACAAGGTTTTGGAGGCTGGCGATACGAGATATCCCGAGTTGTAAAGGTGTTTTTAAAAACGGCGAGATCTCGACCGGTTCAACCGATCCGAACGAATTTTGTCCGCATTAAACGTTATAAACCTCACATCTACTCGGTTTTCAGCCGAATTCCCCATGTTTTCAACAAAAAAAAAGGAAAAAAGGAAAGAAATGGAGAAACTTCATTGAAATAGAGTAGAGAACTCCATTTCAAATCTAAAACAAGAGAGGAGAGAGAAGGTAGACAAAGGAATTCATTTTAATTATGTCACGTGTACGGTTTAGGGAAGGGGGACTAGGGTAGGTAGTGAATGGGGCTGACATGGGGCTTATTTTTAGATTTCAAATTCCTACGCGACAACCGCGACACGGTCCGCGACTAACGCATCATTTCCGTTACCGAGACTCCGCGACCGATCCCGCGACCGTGACCGATACCGCATTTTTTATCTATGATCACCATAGCATGAAAGCACATCCCTTTAGCAAAGGAAGCATAACCATTTAGCAAACTTTTAAGTTCACTGACAGCATGGAAAGCATAGCCAGTCAACAAGACTTTGTCAGGTTATATAGCTCAAAAGGGTGTCAAATGGCCCAAAACTAAACTTCCTCCACTTTTTAAATTGCAATATTTCCCTTTTATAGAAGTTTCATATTTCTGCACTTTTTCCTTTACAAGCACATGATTTCTCCCTATCACTTTCTCATTACATGGGTCCCTCTATTAATTTATCTCCTCATCACATGGGCTCTTAAAATACTGTGCATCCCCTACATGTTGCAATAATAAAAGAACGGAGGCAAGTATAACTCAACACATAAATCTTCCTTGATCTAGTTGTATAGGGAAAGTAGGAAACTAATATTTTATCATGGGCTTGCTTGATATAGAAATAAAATAGCCTGTTAAAGAAGTTGGCATGAAAAACACATTTGTCATAACACTCGCAGTCAAGACACCAGCTTCTCAAGGGTATTAAATCGATTGAGTTGCGAACTGACAAACGTGAAAGTCTTAACTTCACTACGGCAATAGAAAAATTGACAAGAATAGTCTCAACTATGTGCATCCTTCTTTAAACAATACCAACTTTCGATTAACCAGGGGCCGTCCTAACTTTAAAGGGTATCTTCTTAAATTGGTCTCAATACCAATAAACTATTAAACCGGTGAAATTATTTTCTCTTTTTTTATATAATATTTTTCTTTTCTGCTTACTCCACCTTTTGCCCCAGAGTGCCTAACACCGCCACCCTATAGGACCTACCTCTTCTGCCTCTCCATCACCACATGATTACCATAATCACCAAGACATTGAGACCACCACAACACCTCCTGGCCAACTACCCTAACCATCGGAACTGATAGATTCAATTAAGGAGGAGGAAGAAGGGAAGGGAGGGATAGTTTTGAAGCTGAGTATAGGGGATCATAAAGTAAAAAATGGGGAACAATATAAATCGAGGTAAAGATTATGCATGAGGAGAGAAAAAAGTGGATTTGTTACCCATGTCTACAACTCTGTGATACTGGATGGAGGCCTGAGTGAAGAGAGAGAAGGGACCGGAGGGATGATTAGTTAATAAATAAAAAGAGAATAAAACAGTGACATGTAGCTATTGTGACCTATTAAACCAGTCACTTATGTCCAAGGATCATTTATATAGACGAGACCCCACAAATTTTGGACTGTTGTGAGTTAATCAATACTTCTTATGTGGGATTGTTTGTAAAAGGATACACATATTTGGGACTGATCATATCAATTTTTATATGGAAATTCAAGTGCTTCTAAAAAAATATTTGGTAACTTAAGTCGTGATACTCTTGAAACTAAATCTTGTAACATTTTATTTTAGTTTAATTAAGCTGATGTTTGGATGGAGCTACATTTATACTAAATACTATACATAAGTGCATCGGCTTTATGGATTTGCAATAGCTAACATCACATCAAACACAATGGCATCAATCTACAAACCACGCATGTAACAGCTAATAAAATAGAAGAAAGAAACGCTTGACGTTTAACTTTGGCCCATTGTATAACCTCTGCTAAAAAAATCAATATGTTCCTGTAGGATGTAGCATAACAAGCTTAGATTAATGCTGGGCTAACTTGCTTATTTCTGCAATATGCCTCAGTGCTTTATTTGTTAACAGTCACTATTGTTTAATTCCTAACTGAAATCTCAAGTATACTGTGTCTGTTCTATTCTTCTGGTATGATTAGCTCAAACTTCATATAAACAAGGGCAGATGACCACATTAAAAAGATTGCACGGTGCTTTAATGTTGACAATATTTTCATTTACCATAGAGAAGATAAAGGTATAAGAAGCCTTCTGAATAACACATACCGTAATTATATCTGATATACCACGAACACCCTGGCGTAGAATATCATCAGCTAAGTTAAATGCTTCTGTAACAGGTGTATTTGGGGAAACCGCAGTCAATAGTTTGTCATTTGGAATGACAATCAGAGTATCAACGTTTTCTCTCAAAGCTGCAGTTCCTTCTTGGGCTTGAACTGTCCTTCTCCTTCCCTCAAAAGAGAATGGGGTCGTCACAATACCAACAGTCAAGATACCCATGGACTTTGCAATCCCTGCTATTATAGGTGCTGCACCTGTTCCAGTGCCACCACCCATTCCAGCCTGCAGAAAATATTACCAGTGAGAATACGAATCAAGACAAGGTTCTAGTTTCAACCAACTTTTTCTTAATGAGTATCCAAACTCCCCTTTATTATTACAAACCATTTCTCATAAAAATATATTAGACCTTCATGATGTAAGAGGCAAATCAAGTGCACAAAAGGATATATACTTATAGTTAAGTAGGCTAGAAAGGCCATAAACACAATCATTACAAGCCCGATCATGCGTATGTGGTCACTACAGTTTCTTTGACTGGAGAGTGAAGAGATAAGTACTAAGATACAAAGATTTCACGAACACCCCAGAAGCAGAGGAATAGTGTGTGAGCAACATTCCAAAACAAATCATTCTCATCACTATACAGCTTTTAACCTCAAACAATAGGGGACTGAAATTATATTTCTGAAGCTTATTTAATTCCTACATTTGTATGGAATATAATGCAAGAAGTAGTAAGCAATAGGCTTATAAAGAATGTTATTATGTTCTATCATGATAAACCACAAATAGAAATCTAGCATATACAGCTAACAGTCATGCACTTTCTGTAGGGCTGATAAAATTTTAAGGACTTTCGTAACTTTTTTCTTCTTCTTTCAGACAATGAAGTTTGGAAGAATAATGAAGTACAAAACACACCGTCACAAAGACCATGTCTGATCCATGAAGGGCCTCTTCTATTGCTTCTCTGCTTTCTTTAGCTGCATTTGAACCTATTTCCGGGTTTCCACCAGCTCCTAAACCTCGTGTGAGCTCTTGACCAATTTGCAAGCGGTTCTCTGGGAAAACAGGAGACATTCTCATGGCTTGAATATCAGTATTGACAATCCAAAACTCGACACCTATCATGGAGCTCTCTATCATTCGATTAACTGCATTTGAACCACCACCCCCTACACCAATAACTTTGATCGTAGCTTCATTAAAATTATTAACCCTAGTAGGCTCTCTCAAACTATCGGTCACGTTTCCACTTGTTGCATCATTCCTCGGGCTGTTCGTCATGTTGTTCACATCACCCCCTCTAAGCAATGAAATTTCCGGATGAAGATTGAGAAATTGGTCATTATTATTAGATCTACTAACACTATGAGAATTCGCTGAGCACTTGAATTTGGCCGAACATGACACCGCCATTTTGTGCCCATTGACCCATGAACCATTCCTTTCATCAAAGAACTTCACGGAAGCAATCCTACCCAATTGACTGTCTGTGGGGAGTCTTCTTCCAAGAACAGTCAATACTCCCCTCGAGCTTCCAGCATCCGAACACGTAATGGATTTCGACCCACAAGTCGCCATATGGAATTCCAAAAAACGCCCACTTAACCAAGTACTGGCCTACTCCAATTCCTCAAACATATAGTTTCAAACAACAAAAACTAAGTCACTTATTCAACACCTGCTGAAAGATAATCATGAAAACAATAAGGGTATAAATTAAATCCAACATACCTAATTCAAAATGCCCCCCATCTTAGACAATCACCAAAAATAACCGCATTTTTATGGAAATCACAAAACTAGTCAAAGAATTGAGCTTGACTAAAACAGTAACAGTGTTGGAGATTTATAAGCAACAAAAAATGCAACTGAAATCACATTTCTTCAGAAAATTACGAACATGAAAAATGCTGCCCCAGATCATTTCCAATCAGTTAGATAAAAGATTGAACGCAATTCACACAAAATTAGAACCCTAAAACCCCATTAAAAAACTGAAATTTTTCCAGAAAAAACGGCGCAATAATTAACAAATAATTACAGAAAAGAGAGAGAAAATGAGAGAGATGCACCTGAGATAAATCGAAGAGAGAGGGAATACGGAGCATTTGGAAGGTGGGGTGTTAAAATGAGGCTAGTTTTTGGGTGAAGGTTTGTTTTAGCCTTTCTTTTCTAGCTTTGTTCTTTTTTGTGTTTTGGGTTTTTGGCATTAACCAAGAAAATACAACAAAGAAAGGGAAACGAGAGAAACAAAATAATTAATTAATTAATTAATTAATTAAAACAAAACTCAAGTAATCAATCATTTATCATTAAGGCGCTGATCTTTAGAACTAAACTGAACTGAACTGAATATAACCAATGAATAATGAATAATGAATAGTGAATAATTAATAATTAATAATTAATAATTAATAATTAATAATTAATAATTAATAACTAATAACCACTACTACAAAACAACATGTTTTGTAGACGCCATGGCTTCAACGTTGAGAGGGTGGCGTTGGTCCGAGAAATATTTTCTGTGTTTTGTCGACGCCAAAACGCGTCTAAGAACTTGACGACAGCATTTTGTCGACGCCAAAACGCGCCGAAGAACTTAACGACAACGTTTTGTGGATGTCTTATGGTGTCGAAGCTTATGAAGACACCTTTTAGCGTCGCCAATACATGTGCCTAGCACATGTTACCTTTATGTGGAATGACATATTTGCGCGCTTGATATTTGGTGAAAATTAGAATTAAGCGTTTCCCATTAAAATATATACTTCCTCCATTTTTTTTAATTGCACCATCTGGGATTTCACGCTTGCCAATGCACTATTTTAACCACTAATATCTCTCATTATACATTTTGAAAAACTATAAAAATTTGAAAATTTGAAAGTATATTTCGAAACGAATCTAACAAGATCCCACATGAATATATTTTTCCTTGCATATAAATCACAAAAAATAACTATATAAGAATGTGTGAATAGTGCTAAAACCAAGATGGTGCAATTATTAAAAAATGGAGGAAGTATATATATATATATATATAGGACCAGGTTCTGGTGAGAACCCCTCTTAATATGAGAACCTCTCTATAATAAGAACCTCTAATAACCGTTCGATTTGAATGAAATGGAGGGATGAGATCTAATCTCACAAAAGCCTCCGATTAATCGAAATTCAGGGGGCATCTTTCTCCCTCTACTCCCTCTACTCCCAAAAACTCTCTCTCCACTTCCTAAAAAACTCGACCTGCGATTCATCTCAATTCCAGAAAATTCAGCACAAATTAAGGTGTTCAATCTGAATTATTCACGAAATCACGAAGGTTGTAGCGATTTCCAGCTTCAATTTTGAGTTCGTTATTATGCGACGAAGAATACTTGTTTGATTTGGTAAAATTACTTCAAATTTCGTTTGCGATACTCAACTATTCACTGGATAATCCCTAAAATCGAGCTCAAAATAAATCGTATTAGAATATGCTTAAATTCGAAATTTCTTTGTAATAGTTCCGAATTTTGTGATTTTTAGTCAATTTTTTCGAGTGTTTTTTTGCGTTGAATTGCGAAATACTGCGTTTAATTCAAATTGGACGAGTTCTTGCGAGATATATTTGTATCAATTTTGGAATTATTTAGCTGTTTTAGTTGTGTATGAATTATTAGAGCTGAAATAGTTGAGTATGCTTAATAAAATCAAAACATCTCTAACTTATAGTAACATTAGCTAAAAATTTGTTGTTGTTCTTTAACAACTCGCTGCTACTGCATAGCCTAAGTATAAATTAATTGATTGTATTCAATTTTATGGAGGTCTTTTTGTGCTTTTTGTGAATTTTGGTGGCTTTGCGAACAAATTAAGTGAATTTGAGTGAATGTTGTGAATTAGTTTCAATTAGGTTTTAGGCTTGTGTAGTCATTTGAGAGTGATGAGGCTCAGATGTTGTTGTTGTTTACTTGTTTACAATATGTTGCTGCATTTTAGCAGTTGGTTTTGGCTGGGTCTAACTGCAGGGTTCAGGTTTTAAGCTTGCAGTCTGTCTTAGGGTGTTGCGATTGGGTTGTTGTTTTTGCAGGTTGTTAGTCAGTTACGGGTTGCTATATTATAGACTTGAAGTAAATGAAAATTGTACAAAAGTAAACTTAATATCTCTTAAAGTAAACCAACTCTCTTTAAAAGAAAACTAAATCAATTAGGGGTTGCTAGATTATACAGACTTGAAGTAAATGAAAATTGTACAAAAGTAAACATAATCTTTCTTAAAGTTGGGTTGTTGTTGTCTTGAACGGCAGGTTCTTGGTGGACTGATGCCACTGAGGCTCTGAGCTATTACTGACTGGTCTGATGGTAACAATAATGGTGATTTCAAAGGGAAATATAGGTCAACAGATGTGCAATTCAAGGCACCTGAGATAGTGAAGATTGGGAGTAAATTAGGCAGACATGAGAGCCAATTACATAGACAAGAGAGTCAATTAGGGAACCATTCAATTAGGCAAGAGAGTCAGGTGGTAGGGAGGCAAGAAAGCCGATTAGGAAGGCAAGAGAGCAGCAGGATGCTGCGTTTTTTTGCCATAGTTGACTTAGTTTGTCGTATTGTGTTTTTGTAGCTTTTTTAGGTTTGGTAGGGGTGGTATTGGTGTTGGGTGGGGGAGAAATATAGTTACTCAATTATAACATGAATTGCTGATAAATCTCAAGTCTAAAGGACAGTGGAGGATTGTTTTGAGTTATTACAGTGTTTAAGCTGTTTATAGGTTGATCGTTATGTTGCTCTTCTTATCACTACCACCATCTGTCACACCACAATCACCAACTAACAACAGCAGCAAAAAACGCAGCAACAACAACCAGAGAAACAACAGCAACAACCGCAGCGGTGGCAACAACAGCTAAGGCAGTGACAACAGTACAAGATTATCTACAGAAGCACAAAAACAAAAATGGGCAGAACATGGTGAATAACTTGAGTTAAGCTACTTCGGCCAATGGAACTTTGTCTTTGGGTCATGTTTATAGCCTCATCAGCACTCCAGGTTTGTGAGGTTTGTTTCTCCTTACCTTTTATGTCATATTGGTGTGTAGGAAATCAGGCATTCTTTTCTCTTATTTTAAAAAGTAGATCAAAATCTGATAAAAGTAAATAGATTAAGTTGAGAAGTAAATACGTAAATACGTGAAGCTAGTTGTGAATTCTTATGAGCAGTTGACATAAATGTCATATTTGGCATATTTGAGCTATTAAGGATAGACCCATATGCTTTGAGTTGGAATAATAGTTGATAATGAAGATGGTGTGTTGACTCAAACAACTAAGGTAACTACATTGTGCACAAGTAACCAAATCTCTCCAAAAGTAAACAAAATCTCTATAAAAGTAAATTAAATAACAATGAAACATCAATTTATTTTTCTCTTAAATGTTTTCTGAAAACCTATTAGCTCAACCGGAAGAGCACTATGCAAATGCATAGGGGATGTAGGTTCGATTCCTACATAGGTTGTCTCTAAAAGTACATTAAAAAAAACTCAAAGGTAAGTAAAAGAAACTCAAAAGTAAATCGAAGTATCTCAAAAGTAAATCTAAAAGTATCTAAAAAATCTTAGAAGTAAATCAGAAAATCTCAAAAATTTATTACAATCAAATAGTTCAAAGTGGAAAATGATCGAGCAAGACTTTCATCTCTCTACAATATGAAACAAACTATAAGAAAGAAATATATTGTCGGATGTCAAAGTAAAGGTTTTTAACTTAAAACTAAATAAAACAATACAAAAAGTAAATAAAAATAGAAAACTAGAAAACTCCGATTATTGGAGTATATATCTTAAAGTAAAGGTTTTTCAATTAAAAGTAAATAAAATAATACAAAAAGTAAACACGAGCCTACGTGGGCTTCGAACCCAAATCTTTTAATGCTCTACCAATTGAACTAGTAGGCTAGTTAAATAAAAGTAAAGTAAAAATCAATAAAAGTAAATCGAAATAATTCAAAGTAAAGGTTTTCACATTAAAATTAAACAAATTACTGAGCATTAGGGTGTTGACCAGCAATATACTGCTTGAAATGCCCAACATAATTGCAACACCAATAACGCAACAACATAACAAAGGCTAAAGTCAACCAAAGGCCAAGTTGATCAGCGTAGACCTAGTCAGTTACCAACTGAATTACCGTAACCTACATCAACATCACAACCCGACCGAAGCTAGCCTGACCACATCCCTGAAAAGTACCCCAACTTCAAACAACCAGCACCCATTGAACATCAAGAACACCACAACAAAGATATATTATTTTCCTCATATTTTTAGAAGTAGACACAAATTTAGTAAAAGTAAACAAAATCATGTCATATGTAGAGGTTTTCCAATTAAAAGTAAACAAATAATACAAAAAGTAAGGACGAGCCTATGTGGGATTCGAACCCACATCCTTTGTGCATTCACACAAAAGCTCTACCTATTGAGCTAGTAGGCTAGTGTTCTCTCAGAGTAGGAATACTAGAATGAAATCATATTTTAACTTCTAGAAGTAAATATTTTCAAATTAAAAGTAAGAAAAAGAATATAGAAAGTAAACCAACATCATTAACCCATTTCAACACTTCCTTATCAATATAAACAACATGTTGTTCCTTATAATAGAAGCAGCAGCATCAGTATCATCGAAATCACTCAAGTCAGGAACTAAGTCTTCCAGAGGCCCACCCAAATTATTTGTGATTTCAGAAGCTACACACCCAAATTCAAGATCCTTACAAAGCTTCTACCACTTGGTTTATAGAAGAGAGAATGCCCTGATCAAAGCTATAAGATAGGGGGTCCGAATCTCGATCGACAATCTCAAACTTCCTAAGGCCACATAGAAGGTGACAATACATCTATTACTGTAAATTCGAACCTTCAACAACTTTCGCAGGAGCGACACACATAGAAAGGAACTGATATTGGCTTTCTTTATTGCCACAAGGTAGTGTAGATGCCTTGAAGCCACTTTTTGTAATAGTGACATTGCTAGCATATATAAACCACATAATTGACTGATGGCCTATAGGGGAACAACTTGTATATGCTCAAAGTTGTACTAGAAGCCCTCCCGTCTCCTCAAAGAAGCAGAACTGTAACCAGCCTCGCACCATCAACTACCATTATCCATGCTGCCAACCAGCACTAAACACTCCTACACCAGCCATGAATCCACCACACTTTCACCTCCACAACCACATCTCCTCCTTGTCTAGCCAACACACAACACCGTCAATCTTCTTTCTTATGCCACCATAATCCTACACCCACAACTTCAGAACTGATGAAGCACACAACAAATTAAGCAAAAACAGACGAACACGAGCATCAACACACAACTTAAACAAGAAGAACACAAAGGTCTAAGTAAAACAGGCCCTGCATACACTGCCCAGAAAGCAACATCAGCCACCAGCTAAGATAATATGCCAAGTATACATCAACCCTTCCAAGACCAGGCACCACAGTCATGACAGTCGCAATAGTTGCTACTATGTTTCCATGAGTCACCATAACTCCCTAATTGTAATAAATAAGTTAAACAAACAATTTACTTTAACTTACTGCAATCGCAGAAATTTAAGTTAAGAGTTAGAAGTTATCTAATACGCATGAATCAACAACTCAATTATATTGAGTATAGAAATTAATGTTGAGTCATAGATGTCATCTAACAAAAGTATCTAAGCGTTAGTAAAATTTGAAAATCCCTAACTTTGGTAATCAAATCGCAAATCAAAACACTGAAACAATGAATTATTGAAACCCCAAATTCAACATTTGACATGGCAAATACTTGAACAAATCGATCAAATTACGAACCCTAAATTCCGGAATTAAAATAGCGACAAATGAAACAAATTTGAAAATTGAATACGTACCTGGTGAATTGAAAGAGTGAAAATCGCAAAGGTGAAGAAATTGGAGGAATCGAAGATGTTGACGAAGAAAACAATCGATCTTAGAGAGGATTTGCGAGAAGAAAGAGAAAACGGAAGGAAGAGAGAGAAAGGATTATGAAAATCAGTCTTTGGAAAGGGGAGGTCATTCAGCGCTATTAAAATTACTAATTTACCCTTAATTTTTGATTTGGTCGGGCGAGATTACAGCCGTTGATTGAATTAATCTGAGGGATGAGATTAGTTCTCAGTTCTCATCTTAAGGGGTGGTTCTCACCGGATCCCGGTTCTATATATATATATATATATATATTGAAGGAAATAATGCCCTTGGTTCAAGTATGCATTCAATGTTAAGTCTAATAAATGCGGTTCAGTATTAATTAACAAGTTAATAATTCAGTGAGATCAAGTGAGCTGAATGCCTAGCTAGAGGCCGCTTCAGTTCAAGTGGAATTAATGATATTAATCCACAGCTTACTCTTGACTGAACCCGTAGGGTCACACAAATAGTACGTAAACGGATCAAGTATTTAATGGCATTAAATACTCCATCTATGGATATTCGGAATCGACGGATCTTGGTTTCAGTGGGAGCTGAGATCGTCACAGGCAAGAAATGAATACTCCGGAAACGATGATATTGCCGGAATCGGAAATATGGATCGTATCGGAAATATAAATATTATCCAAGTCGTAGATGTTGCCGGAAACGGAAACATGGTACGTATCGGAAAATATTATCGGAAATGGAAATATTGCCGGAATCGGAAATATTGCCGGAAACGGAAATATTGTCAGAATCGGAAATATTATCGGAATCGGAAAATAATTCCGGAAACGAAAATATTAAATATTTGTTCGAAACGGAAATTGATTCCGGAATTGGAAATGTTAAATATTGTTCGTATCGGAAATGAATTCCGGAACCGGGAATTTAATCGGAAGCGTATCGTACGAATAAGCATCGGACGAGGCCTGCCGGACGAGGGCCCAACACGAAGCCAGGCCATCGCCCAGCAAGCCACACGCATCCAACAACACGCCAATGCCTCGACCAGGCCCAGCGCAAGGCCAGTCCCAGCCAAGGCTGGCGCGCGCGCACAAATGGGTTGCGGGCAGTGGGCCTGTGCGCCGTGCGCACAGCGTGGGCCGCAAGGCTTGCGCATGGGCGTGCGATGCTCGTGCGGTGCGTGTGTACGTGCTATACGAATCCTAAAGCTATCAGAATTCGTGCATAGATTAAATCCTAATCCTAAAAGATTAAATTAATTATTTAGAGTTCTAATAGGATTCTAATTAATTAATTAGTATTCTAACAGGATTCGAAATCCTTTCCAAGGTTCTATAAATATATGCCTAGGGTCATAAATTTATACACAAGTTTTCAAGTATTCAAAGCTAGGATTTTTAAGCAGAAAAATCAGCCATAACTCTTGCCCATTTAGCCGAAAATAAGTAGTACCTTAAGGGCGATTCTAGTTGGTCAATCTTAAGGCGGATCCGGACGTGCTGTGGACTATCTACGGAGGGACGACACTTGGAGTCCTAAAGACTTGTTCTTGTTCGGTTCGGGCGCAGCTAGGGAAGGCACGCAACAAAGAGTATGCATCTAAACCATGCTAAATGATTATGTGTAAATAATATGTTTTCCTGGCTTTATGGTTTTTCCGCATGATTTATGAATTGTCATATGTATCATAACCTAACAGTGGTATCACGAGCCTCTTATTATTTTCATAATTTAAATTGCATGAACATGGTTAAATATTACAAATTTGCATGAATTAAAAGGGGTGATTAATTTTCGTAATTGTTAATTAATTGCAAATTGCGTTTATTTAATTATACGTACGCAGGTTTTCGGCAGTTTCTTCGTTACTCATCCAAATCGAGTGATTTTTGTGTCAATTCCGCATGTAAAAGGCATTCTAAAATTTTGACAAAAATAAGATTTTTCTGCCGAACCCAGAATTCTCAAATTCGAAGCCTAACTATGACTTTTCGAAGGTTTTAGTTTTTCGAATGCAAAATTTCGTAAATTTAAGATGTTAAATTAAATATTTGCGATTCTTGTTGATAAATCTTGAATTTTTGATTGACCTACTGTATATGTTTAACAAGTTTGAATGCCTAGCCTTGTTAATTATGCAATCTAATTTGTAATTATGATTAATTTGTTGAAAATTAGAATAATTTAGAATTAATTTGATTTTCATAATTAATTATAATTTAATTAGATACCTATGATTAAAAACCACCATAAAAATTGTAAATTTATGATAAATTTTAAATTTTTATGACCTAGACTTGAATCCATGTTAATCGGAAATCAATTGAATAATAAATTTTCGATTTTTTCGCCCTAAAATTATGAAATTAATATTATTTATTAATTTGTCATTAATTTTAAATATAAATTTTTTAAATTTTATGCGATTCGCTCATATAACTTGCACGCACAAAGTAATGGACGCTACGTGTTACCCTTAAGGGGTGTTGTATAGTGCGGGCATGTGACGACGAGCAAGGGAGCTCGTCGCCCATGCGGCACAAATGCAATGAGCAAGGCCATGGTGCACGAGCACAAGGCAACAGCCCTGCCTTGTGTCGTGGGCTGTGAGCAATGGACGAATGGGCGAGGGCGAAAGCAAGGCACAGCAGTCGCGTGTGGGCAGCAAGCGAGCTGCGCCACAGCGCGCACTGCCTCGCGCAAAGCGTGCGGAGCCTCGCGCGAAGCGAGCGCAAGCTCGCGTGCCACAAGTGCTACGCCCAGCGTCGATGCCTCGCGCAGCGATAAATGGATCGCAGGATCGAGCGCTGGCAAGCGCGCGCAGCGAGCGCTGGCGAGCGCGTGCAGCGAGCAATGGCCCGCATAAAGCGAGCGCGCGCAGCGAGCGCTGGCTCGCATGAAGCGAGCGATGGCTCGCGTGCATCGAGTGCTGGCGCGCGCAGCGAGCACCAGCTCGCGTGATGCCTTGCGAAGGAGAGTTGCAACAGCGATGCGACGCAGCGCATGGGCTGCGCGCACATGGCCAGCGATGGCTGTGTGCGTGTGGCCCATGGGCGTACGTTGCGTGGGGTTGTTGCGTTGCGATTAGATCGTTTTGAAATTTTAATTTGAAATTTTCAGTTTACGTAATTTTAATTAATTTTAAAATTAATAATTTAAATTATTTTCTTGGATTTTAATTTTGAATATTGTAATTATAATAAATTTTATTTATTCTAATTATTTTACTAAAATTAAAATCATGAATTAATTTAAATACGACTGAAATTAAATTAAACTTTTGGATTCAATTATAAATTTATATGAGCTTTAAATTTTAATTAAATTTGTATGTTTCCGGTTAGACTAGAAATACATTTTTATGTTTAAAATTAGTAAAGCATATGAATTTATTGGTTTAAGTGGGAGCCCCTTTTAGTCATAAACTCTTGATTAGGTCTACAAATCCTTAAGGTTAAAACAACTCGATTAGAATTAATAAGGACTGAATAATTGGTAGATTATTGGTGCCCTTGATTAATTGCTGCAAATGTTTACGTGATGCATAATGTGTTTTACTAACCAGCTATGTGGGCCATTCATGATAATGAATGGGTGAATGGTATATATTGTATATGTACTGTTTTGCAGGTTATGAAGTGACTAGTATGGCCCAAATAGGATAGAAAATATGGTCTGCGTACCATTAATTTGAATGTAATTGGTCTAAAGTACCAAAGTTATTTTTCAATTCAAATATGGTCTGCGTACCATCAAATAGTTGTAATTAGTTTTAATTATAGCATATCCTATTTGAAGAAAATGGTGCCTCCCACGGAGATTTTCAAGACGGACTTTGAAGTTAAAGCTTCAAGATGAAGTCGGGCCATACTAGATCACATTTATCTTATGCATGTTTAAGTTATTTATTGCTTTTAAATATGTCTTAAAATGCATGAGATCAAAAGCTTGATTATGTTGCATGATTAAGGATTTTAGTTCACTTAAAATCTAACCAACATAGTAAGAGCCTTAAGTTCCAAACTTAAAAATTGAGTTATAAGGTGCCATGCCAAAATATACACTTGCTTGGATATCCTTTACATCAATCTAGTAATAGTTTTCGCTCAGCGAGGTGTTTCTTATTGGTCCTAAAGGGGCAAGGTACACAAATAATTGTGAGTACATGTTAGTTTTGGTGAAAATCAACGATATAAGTAAGGAGTCCTTTTATGTCGTGGCAAAATCGATAGGTTTACCTAATAAGTTCTTAGACGTACCTATCAACCAAGAATAGTTTCTAGACTATTAGCAAAAGGCTTTTGCTTACCTAAGATGTTTTAGGATTAAGTCGACAAACTGTGCTTAGTTCTTCAATGATTTTAGGATCTTGGAATCATTTTATTCACACCTGCCGGAACAAATAACTTGAATAAAATGCTTAATAAACATTGAATTATGCATGTATGCTAGAATTTAAGTTTATTAAGAGAAACTGTGAATGGTTATTTATTTGTTTATTCTTTTCAATTGTAGTTTTAAATATGGCAAACAACAATTCATTCAACATTCGATCAATTCTCGAAAAGGAGAAGTTGAACGGGAAGAACTTCCTTGACTGGCAAAGGAACTTGCAAATAGTTCTTATGCAGGAAGAAAAGGAGTATGTCCTAGAAGAGGCGATGCCCGAAGCCGCAGGCGACGGGGTCACTCAGGCAGCCCTCAATCGTTGGATTGATGCCAACAAGGATGTGAAATGTCTAATGCTCGCCACCATGAGTGCGGATCTGCAGAAAACGTTCATCAACTCAGATGCTTTCACAATCATCAGTGAGTTGAAGAACATGTTCCAAGATCTGGCTCGAGTCGAAAGATTCGAGACTCATAGGCAAATTCTTGAGACCAAGCTTAAGAAAGGCGAGCCCGTAAGTCCACATGTTCTCAAAATGATTGGACTCATTGAGAATATGAGTCGGCTGGATCAGCAATTTTCTCAGGAAATGGCTATAGACATCATCCTCCATTCTCTTCATAGCGGGTATGATCAGTTCAAACTGAACTACAGTATGAATAGTCTGGACAAAACGCTCACTGAGCTTCACGGTATGCTGAAGACCGCTGAAAAGACGCTCAAAAGTGATAAGCAAAATGTGCTTATGGTGCGTGGGGGCAAGTTCAAGAAATCTGGAAAGAAGAGGAATGCTAAGAAAGGTGGCAACAAGGCCAGCCCAACTAAGCAAACTGGCGCCAAATCTGTAAAGAGGAAGGTCAGTCAACCCACTTCTGAATCCGAATGCTTCTACTGCAAGAAGAAGGGGCATTGGAAGAGAGATTGCTTGAAGCTAAAGGAAGATCAGAAGAACGGAACAGTCGTTCCATCTTCAGGTATTTTCGTTATAGACTGTATACTTGCTAATTCAACTTCTTGGGTATTAGATACAGGTTGTGGCTCACACTTATGTTCCAATCCGCAGGGACTAAGAAGAAGTAGAAAGTTAAGCAAGGGTGAAGTCGACCTACGAGTGGGAAATGGAGCACGGATTGCTGCATTAGCTGTAGGAACTTACTATTTGTCGTTGCCCTCCGGGCTAGTTTTGGAACTGGAAGAATGTTTCCATGTTCCAAGTCTTACTAAAAACATCATTTCAGTTTCTTGCTTAGATGCTAAGGGATTTTCCTTTTTAATAAAAGACAATAGTTGTTCGTTTTATTTTAAAGAGATGTTTTATGGATCTGCTAGATTAGTCAATGGACTTTATTTATTAGATCACGACAAACAAGTATATAACATAAATACCAAAAGGGCCAAAAAGGATGATTCAGATCTCACCTATCTGTGGCATTGTCGATTAGGCCATATAAACTTGAAACGCTTAGAAAGACTTCAAAAGGAAGGAATTCTAGAACCATTTGACTTAGAGGATTATGGTAAATGCGAATCATGTTTACTTGGCAAAATGACAAAGCAACCTTTCTCTAAAGTTGGAGAAAGAGCAAATGAACTATTGGGTTTAATCCATACAGATGTATGTGGACCAATGAGTACAAATGCTAGAGGTGGTTTCAGCTACTTTATCACTTTCACTGATGACTTCAGTAGATATGGTTATGTCTACCTAATGAAGCATAAGTCTGAATCCTTTGACAAATTCAAGGAATTTCAGAGTGAAGTAGAGAATCAATTAGGCAAGAAGATTAAGGCACTGCGGTCTGACAGAGGCGGTGAATATCTGAGCTATGAATTTGATGACCATCTGAAAGATTGTGGAATTCTATCAGAATTGACTCCTCCTGGAACACCACAATGGAACGGTGTGTCGGAACGGAGGAACAGAACCTTGCTAGACATGGTCAGGTCAATGATGGGTCAGGCCAAACTTCCATTAGAATTTTGGGGACATGCACTAAATACAGCTGCACTCACTATAAATAGAGCTCCGTCTAAAGCTGTCGAAAAGACTCCATATGAATTATGGTTTGGAAAGCCTCCAAATGTGTCTTTTCTTAAGATTTGGGGATGTGAAGTATACGTCAAACGGTTAATTTCAGACAAACTTCATCCAAAATCTGACAAATGTATCCTTGTGGGCTATCCAAAGGAAACAAAGGGGTATTACTTCTACAATACATCTGAGAACAAGGTGTTTGTTGCTCGAGATGGTGTCTTTTTGGAGAAAGATCACATTTCCAAAATGACAAGTGGGAGAAAAGTAGACCTCGAAGAAATTCGAGTCGAACAACAAACTCTAGAGAATGCTCAAGATGACATTCAAGATGAAACTCAAAGATCTTTAGAAGAATCTGGTGAGAATCATGGCCAATCTAGAAATGTTACCCCGCGTAGATCGCAAAGATATAGATCTCAACCGGAAAGGTACTTAGGTATTTTGACGAACGAGAGCTATAACGTTCTATTACTTGAAAGTGATGAACCTGCGACTTACAAACAAGCTATGACGAGCCCTAGCTCCAAGCAATGGCAAGAAGCCATGCAATCTGAATTAGACTCCATGTCTGAAAACCAAGTATGGGATTTGGTCGATTTGCCAGATGGCTACCAAGCCATTGGAAGCAAATGGGTTTTCAAACTGAAAAAGGACAAGGATGGGAAACTTGAAGTTTTCAAAGCTAGATTGGTTGCAAAAGGTTACAGGCAAGTCCACGGTGTGGATTACGATGAAACCTTTTCACCAGTTGCAATGCTAAAGTCTATTCGGATAATGTTAGCAATCGCTGCATATTACGATTACGAAATATGGCAGATGGATGTCAAAACTGCTTTCTTAAACGGCGTTTTAACAGAAACTGTGTTTATGACACAGCCTGAAGGTTTTGAGGATCCAAAGAATGCTAAAAAGGTATGCAAGCTAAAGAAGTCAATCTACGGATTGAAGCAGGCATCCAGGAGCTGGAATATACGTTTTGATGAAGTAGTAAGTGACTTTGGTTTCATCAAGAACGCAGACGAATCTTGTGTATACAAGAAGGTCAGTGGGAACAAAATTGCTTTCCTAGTATTATATGTCGACGACATATTACTTATCGGAAATGACATTCCTATGTTGAACTCTGTCAAGATTTGGCTTGGGAAATGTTTTTCGATGAAAGATCTAGGAGAAGCACAATACATATTGGGCATCAAGATTTACAGAGATAGATCTAAAAAGATGATTGGACTTAGTCAAAGCACTTATATCAATAAGGTGCTTGATAGGTTCAAGATGGCGGACTCCAAGCGAGGCTACCTACCCATGTCTCATGGAATGACTCTAAGCAAGAATCAGTGCCCAAAAACACTTGATGAGCGTAGACGAATGAATGGGATTCCATATCCATCATTGATTGGTTCAATAATGTATGCTATGATATGTACACGCCCGGATGTTGCGTACGCACTCAGTGCTACGAGCAGATACCAGTCAGACCCAGGAGAGGCGCATTGGACTGCTGCCAAGAATATTCTGAAGTACCTGAAAAGGCACAAAGATGACTTCCTGGTCTATGGTGGAGATGATGAATTAATTGTTAAAGGCTATACGGACGCAAGTTTCCAAACCGACAAAGATGATTTCAGATCACAGTCTGGGTTTGTCTTCTGCCTCAACGGAGGTGCAGTAAGCTGGAAAAGTGCTAAGCAAAGCACCATTGCGGATTCTACAACTGAAGCGGAGTACATTGTTGCACATGAAGCAGCAAAGGAAGCTATATGGCTAAGGAAGTTCATAGGTGAACTTGGTGTAGTCCCCTCCATTAAAGGACCAATAGCCCTGTATTGTGATAATAACGGAGCTATTGCACAGGCAAAGGAGCCTAGACACCACCAGAGAGTCAAGCATGTACTTCGTAGATTTCACCTTCTACGAGAGTTCGTTGAAAGAAAAGAAGTCGAGATAAACAAGATTGGAACTGATGACAACATATCAGATCCATTGACTAAACCTCTGCCGCAGGCGAAGCACAACTCGCACACTGCAGCTATGGGAATCAAGCATATTGGAGAATGGCTTTGATATTCCTGTTTAATGTTTTAAAGCTTTAGAGTTTAAATCTTTGTAAAACATTATTGGTTAATCATTCACAAAAATGAAAAGAATTCATTTTTCCATTTAATTTGTGATTTATTAAATGATGAGTCCCTTCAATTTGACGATATATTCAAGATAGACTGTCAGGACCAGTCCTGTGACTAAGAAATGTCTATCGAGTGAACTTGAATGTCAAAGGTTGAAAATGGTCCCTAGTCGGAGTTTTCTATAAAATTGGACGCATAGAAAACGTTAGACGACTAGAATGCAAGATGACTAGTAGTTCTGTTTCTTGAACTATGTGGACATGGCAATGTCATAATCATTTGCATAGATACTTACTTTGGGAAGACTAGTATCGGACAAGACCTATGAAACTTTACTGTAAGAGATGAAAATCTGTCATAAGTAAATTTCATTAAAATTATTAGACACTAAATCCTCAATACCTGAGTGATTTGAGATTACTTGTTTGAGAACTGGTTGCTTTGACGTTGACCAACCGTCGCACCGTAAAAGGAGGCTATAAAGGCAACGCTCAGGTAATCACCTATCAAACGAAGTCTAATCTCAAGATCGCAAGATTGGGATTGTCCTCCCATAAATCGGGATGAGATGCTTAAAAGTTGTACAAGGCCACTCGGAGAGCTAGAAACTGTGAAATGCATGGCCGTGCTCGGATGAATCATAGGCTATGATTATCTGTTTATTTGATCAGTTGAACTCTGAAACCGAGGAACACCTCTGGACATAATAAGGATGACAACTCTTACCTTATGTTCAAGAGTAAGCATCGAGCGACAAAGGAATTAGGAAATGCACACTTGTCCCTAAGGACAAGTGGGAGACTGAAGGAAATAATGCCCTTGGTCCAAGTATGCATTCAATGTTAAGTCTAATAAATGCGGTTCAGTATTAATTAACAAGTTAATAATTCAGTGAGATCAAGTGAGCTGAATGCCTAGCTAGAGGCCGCTTCAGTTCAAGTGGAATTAATGATATTAATCCACAGCTTACTCTTGACTGAACCCGTAGGGTCACACAAATAGTACGTAAACGGATCAAGTATTTAATGGCATTAAATACTCCATCTATGGATATTCGGAATCGACGGATCTTGGTTTCAGTGGGAGCTGAGATCGTCACAGGCAAGAAATGAATACTCCGGAAACGATGATATTGCCGGAATCGGAAATATGGATCGTATCGGAAATATAAATATTATCCAAGTCGTAGATGTTGCCGGAAACGGAAACATGGTACGTATCGGAAAATATTATCGGAAATGGAAATATTGCCGGAATCGGAAATATTGCCGGAAACGGAAATATTGTCAGAATCGGAAATATTATCGGAATCGGAAAATAATTCCGGAAACGAAAATATTAAATATTTGTTCGAAACGGAAATTGATTCCGGAATCGGAAATGTTAAATATTGTTCGTATCGGAAATGAATTCCGGAACCGGGAATTTAATCGGAAGCGTATCGTACGAATAAGCATCGGACGAGGCCTGCCGGACGAGGGCCCAGCACGAAGCCAGGCCATCGCCCAGCAAGCCACACGCATCCAACAACACGCCAATGCCTCGACCAGGCCCAACGCAAGGCCAGTCCCAGCCAAGGCTGGCGCGCGCGCACAAATGGGCTGCGGGCAGTGGGCCTGTGCGCCGTGCGCACAGCGTGGGCCGCAAGGCTTGCGCATGGGCGTGCGATGCTCGTGCGGTGCGTGTGTACGTGCTATACGAATCCTAAAGCTATCAGAATTCGTGCATAGATTAAATCCTAATCCTAAAAGATTAAATTAATTATTTAGAGTTCTAATAGGATTCTAATTAATTAATTAGTATTCTAACAGGATTCGAAATCCTTTCCAAGGTTCTATAAATATATGCCTAGGGTCATAAATTTATACACAAGTTTTCAAGTATTCAAAGCTAGGATTTTTAAGCAGAAAAATCAGCCATAACTCTTGCCCATTTAGCCGAAAATAAGTAGTACCTTAAGGGCGATTCTAGTTGGTCAATCTTAAGGCGGATCCGGACGTGCTGTGGACTATCTACGGAGGGACGACACTTGGAGTCCTAAAGACTTGTTCTTGTTCGGTTCGGGCGCAGCTAGGGAAGGCACGCAACAAAGAGTATGCATCTAAACCATGCTAAATGTGAAGGAAATAATGCCCTTGGTCCAAGTATGCATTCTATGTTAAGTCTAATAAATGCGGTTCAGTATTAATTAACAAGTTAATAATTCAGTGAGATCAAGTGAGCTGAATGCCTAGCTAGAGGCCGCTTCAGTTCAAGTGGAATTAATGATATTAATCCACAGCTTACTCTTGACTGAACCCGTAGGGTCACACAAATAGTACGTAAACGGATCAAGTATTTAATGGCATTAAATACTCCATCTATGAATATTCGGAACCGACGGATCTTGGTTTCAGTGGGAGCTAAGATCGTCACAGGCAAGAAATGAATACTCCGGAAACGATGATATTGCCGGAAACGGAAATATGGATCGTATCGGAAATATGAATATTATCCAAGTCGTAGATGTTGCCGGAAACGGAAACATGGTACGTATCGGAAAATATTATTGGAAATGGAAATATTACCAGAATCGGAAATATTGCCGGAAACGGAAATATTGTCAGAATCGGAAATATTACCGGAATCGGAAAATAATTCCGGAAACGGAAATATTAAATATTTGTTCGAAACGGAAATTAATTCCGGAATCGGAAATATTAAATATTGTTCGTATCGGAAATAGATTCCGGAAATGGAAATTTAAACGGAAGCGTATCGTACGAATTAGCATCGGACGAGGCTTGCCGGACGAAGGCCCAGCACGAAGCTGGGGCCATCGCCCAGCAAGCATGCGCACCACAAGCCCAGCCAAGGCAGCGCCCAGGCCTACCGCAAGGCAGGCCCAGCGCGCGCCAAGGGCCACGGATGCGTGGGCCGTGCTGCGCGGGGCTGCTGCTCGCACGCGCATGGGCAGCCCTTGTGGCTGCAGTGTGTGTGTGAGTTTGTGCTCATGCGTGATTCCTGAATCTACAAGAGTCAGTGTATGATTAAATTTCTATTCCTAATTGGATAAATTAATTAAATAGAATTCATGTAGGATTCTAATTTCAATTAATTCGTATCCTACTAGGATTACGATTCCTTTTCCATAACTCTATAAATAAAGGCCTAGGGGTCATAATTTATACACAAGTTTCAAAGTATTCAAAAAGTGAGTTTTTGAGAGAAAATTAAAACACACATCTTGCTCATAAAGTGCCGAAATTTTCTAGTACCTTAAGGGCGATTCTAGTTGGTCAATCTTAAGGCGGATCCGGACGTGCTGTGGACTATCTACGGAGGGACGACACTTGGAGTCCTAAAAGACTTGTTCTTGTTCGGTTCGGGCGCAGCTAGGGAGGGCACGCAACAAAGAGTATGCATCTAAATTATGCTATATGATTATGTGTAAATAATATGTTGTCCTGGGTTAATGGTTGTTTCCGCATGATCTATGTAATGTCATATGTATCATAACCTAACAGTGGTATCACGAGCCCCTTATTATTTTCATAATCTAAATTGCATGAACATGGTTAAATATTACAAATTTGCAAGAATTAAAAGGGGTGATTAATTTTCGTAATTGTTAATTAATTGCAAATTGCGTTTATTTAATTATACGTACGCAGTTTTTCGGCAGTTTCTTCATTACTCATCCGAATTGAGTGATTTTTGTGTCAATTCTGCATGTAAAAGGCATTCTAAAATTTTGACAGAAATAGAATTTTTCTGCCGAACCCAGAATTCTCAAATTCGAAGCCTAACTATGACTTTTCGAAGGTTTTAGTTTTTCGAATGCAAAATTTCGTAAATTTAAGATGTTAAATTAAATATTTGCGATTCTTGTTGATAAATCTTGAATTTTTGATTGACCTACTGCATATGTTTAACAAGTTTGGATGCCTAGTCTTGTTAATTATGCAATCTAATTTGTAATTATGATTAATTTGTTGAAAATTAGAATAATTTAGAATTAATTTGATTTTCATAATTAATTGTAATTTAATTAGAAACCTATGATTAAAAACCACCATAAAAATTGTAAATTTACGATAAATTTTAAATTTTTATGACCTAGACTTGAATCCATAACAATCGGAAATCAATTGGATAATAAATTTTCGATTTTTCGCCCTAAAATTATGAAATTAATAATATTTATTAATTTGTCATTAATTTTAAATATAAATTTTAAAATTTTATGCGATTCGTCCATATAACTTGCACGCACGAAGCAATGGACGCTTCGTGTTACCCTTAAGGGGTGTTGTATAATGCGGGCATGCGACGACGAGCAAGGGAGCTCGTCGCCCGTGCGGCACGAATGCAATGAGCAAGGGCGTAGTGCACGAGCACAAGGCAGCAGCTCTGCCTTGTGTCGTGTGCCACGAGCAATGAACAAATGGGCATGGGCGAGGGGCGAGCCAAGGCAGTCGCGTGTGGGCAGCAAGCGAGCTGCGCCACAACGCGCGCTGCCTCGCACAAGTGCGCGCAGCCTCGCGCGCAGCGAGCGCAAGCTCGCGTGCCACGAGCGCTGCGCCCAGCACTACTCGCGCGCACAGCGCGCGATGTCGCCCGCCCAGCGAGCGATGTCGCGCCCCAGCGAGCGATGTCTCGCGCGCACAGCGAGCGAGCCAGCGCGCCCAGCGAGCGATGTCGCGCGCCCAGCGAGCGATCTCGCGCGCGCGCACTGCGAGCGATAGCTCGCGTGCGATGGGGCGCTGTGCGGAGGCTTGCGATAGGACAGCAGCATCTATGCGACGAGCGCATGGGCTGCGCGCACATGGCCAGCAATGGCTGTGTGCGTACGGCCCATGGGCGTGCAACGCGTAGGGTGTTTGCGTTACGATTAGATCGTTTTGAATGTTTAATTTGAAAATTTCAGTTCACGTAATTTTAATTAATTTTAAAATTAATAATTTGAATTAATTTTTTGGATTTTAATTTTGAATATTATAATTATAATAAATGGAATTTATTCTAATTATTTTACTAAAATTAAAATCATGAATTAATTTAAATGCGACTGAAATTAAATTAAATTTCTGGATTCAATTATAAATTTATATGAGCTTTAAATTTTAATTAAATTTGTATGTTTCCGGTTAGACTAGAAATACAATTTTATGTTTAAAATTGGTAAAGCATATGAATTTATTGGTTTAAGTGGGAGCGCTTTTTAGTCATAAACTCTTGATTAGGTCTACAAATCCTTAAGGTTAAAACAACTTGATTAGAATTAATAAGGACTGAATAATTGGTAGATTATTGGTGCCCTTGATTAATTGCTGCAAATGTTTACGTGATGCATAATGTGTTTTACTAACCAGCTATGTGGGCCATTCATGATAATGAATGGGTGAATGGTATATATTGTATATGTACTGTTTTGCAGGTTATGAAGTGACTAGTATGGCCCAAATAGGATAGAAAATATGGTCTGCGTACCATTAATTTGAATGTAATTGGTCTAAAGCACCAAAGTTATTTTTCAATTCAAATATGGTCTGCGTACCATCAAATAGTTGTAATTAGTTATAGCTTATCCTATTTGAAGAAAATGGTGCCTCCCACGGAGATTTTCAAGACGGACTTTGAAGTCAAAGCTTCAAGATGAAGTCGGGCCATACTAGATCACAAATATCTTATGCATGTTTTAAGTTATTTATTGCTTTTAAATATGTCTTAAAATGCATGAGATCAAAGCTTGATTATGTTGCATGATTAAGGATTTTAGTTCACTTAAAATCTAACCAACATAGTAAGAGCCTTAAGTTCCAAACTTAAAAATTGAGTTAAAAGGTGCCATGCCAAAATATACACTTGCTTGGATATCCTTTACATCAATCTAGTAATAGTTTTCGCTCAGCGAGGTGTTACTTATTGGTCCTAAAGGGGCAAGGTACACAAATAATATGTGAGTACATGTTAGTTTTGGTGAAACTCAACGATATAAGTAAGGAGTCCTTTTATGTCATGGCAAAATCGATAGGTTTACCTAATAAGTTCTTAGACGTGCCTATCAACCAAGAATAGTTTCTAGACTATTAGCAAAAGGCTTTTGCTTACCTAAGATGTTCTAGGATTAAGTCGACAAACTGTGCTTAGTTCTTCAATGATTTTAGGATCTTGGAATCATTTTATTCACACCTGCCGGAACACATAACTTGAATAAAATGCTTAATAAACATTGAATTATGCATGAATGCTAGAATTTAAGTTTATTAAGAGAAACTGTGAATGGTTATTTATTTGTTTATTCTTTTCAATTGTAGTTTTTAATATGGCAAACAACAATTCATTCAACATTCGATCAATTCTCGAAAAGGAGAAGTTGAACGGGAAAAACTTCCTTGACTGGCAAAGGAACTTGCAAATAGTTCTTATGCAGGAAGAAAAGGAGTATGTCCTAGATGAGGCGATGCCTGAAGCTCCTGGCGACGGGGTCACTCAGGCTGCCCTCAATCGTTGGATTGATGCCAACAAGGATGTGAAATGTCTAATGCTCGCCACCATGAGTGCGGATCTGCAGAAAACGTTCATCAACTCAGATGCTTTCACAATCATCAGTGAGTTGAAGAACATGTTCCAAGATCTGGCTCGAGTCGAAAGATTCGAGACTCATAGGCAAATTCTTGAGACCAAGCTTAAGAAAGGCGAGCCCGTAAGTCCACATGTTCTCAAAATGATTGGACTCATTGAGAATATGAGTCGGCTGGATCAGCAATTTTCTCAGGAAATGGCTATAGACACCATCCTCCATTCTCTTCATAGCGGGTATGATCAGTTCAAACTGAACTACAGTATGAATAGTCTGGACAAAACGCTCACTGAGCTTCACGGTATGCTGAAGACCGCTGAAAAGACGCTCAAAAGTGATAAGCAGGATGTGCTTATGGTGCGTGGGGGCAAGTTCAAGAAATCTGGAAAGAAGAGGAATGCTAAGAAAGGTGGCAACAAGGCCAGCCCAACTAAGCAAACTGGCGCCAAATCTGCAAAGAGGAAGGTCAGTCAACCCACTTCTGAATCCGAATGCTTCTACTGCAAGAAGAAGGGGCATTGGAAGAGAGATTGCTTGAAGCTAAAGGAAGATCAGAAGAACGGAACAGTCGTTCCATCTTCAGGTATTTTCGTTATAGACTGTATACTTGCTAATTCAACTTCTTGGGTATTAGATACAGGTTGTGGCTCACACTTATGTTCCAATCCACAGGGACTAAGAAGAAGTAGAAAGTTAAGCAAGGGTGAAGTCGACCTACGAGTGGGAAATGGAGCACGGATTGCTGCATTAGCTGTAGGAACTTACTATTTGTCGTTGCCCTCCGGGCTAGTTTTGGAACTGGAAGAATGTTTCCATGTTCCAAGTCTTACTAAAAACATCATTTCAGTTTCTTGCTTAGATGCTAAGGGATTTTCCTTTATAATAAAAGACAATAGTTGTTCGTTTTATTTTAAAGAGATGTTTTATGGATCTGCTAGATTAGTCAATGGACTTTATTTATTAGATCACGACAAACAAGTATATAACATAAATACCAAAAAGGCCAAAAAGGATGATTCAGATCTCACCTATCTGTGGCATTGTCGATTAGGCCATATAAACTTGAAACGCTTAGAAAGACTTCAAAGAGAAGGAATTCTAGAACCATTTGACTTAGAGGATTATGGTAAATGCGAATCATGTTTACTTGGCAAAATGACAAAGCAACCTTTCTCTAAAGTTGGAGAAAGAGCAAATGAACTATTGGGTTTAATCCATACAGATGTATGTGGACCAATGAGTACAAATGCTAGAGGTGGTTTCAGCTACTTTATCACTTTCACTGATGACTTCAGTAGGTATGGTTATGTCTACCTAATGAAGCATAAGTCTGAATCCTTTGACAAATTCAAGGAATTTCAGAGTGAAGTAGAGAATCAATTAGGCAAGAAGATCAAGGCACTGCGGTCTGATAGAGGCGGTGAATATCTGAGCTATGAATTTGATGACCATCTGAAAGAATGTGGAATTCTATCAGAATTGACTCCTCCTGGAACACCACAATGGAACGGTGTGTCAGAACGGAGGAACAGAACCTTGCTAGACATGGTCAGGTCAATGATGGGTCAGGCCGAACTTCCATTAGAATTTTGGGGACATGCACTAAATACAGCTGCACTCACTATAAATAGAGCTCCGTCTAAAGCTGTCGAAAAGACTCCATACGAATTATGGTTTGGAAAGCCTCCAAATGTGTCTTTTCTTAAGATTTGGGGATGTGAAGTATACGTCAAACGATTAATTTCAGACAAACTTCATCCAAAATCTGACAAATGTATCCTTGTGGGCTATCCAAAGGAAACAAAGGGGTATTACTTCTACAATACATCTGAGAACAAAGTGTTTGTTGCTCGAGATGGTGTCTTTTTGGAGAAAGATCACATTTCCAAAATGACAAGTGGGAGAAAAGTAGACCTCGAAGAAATTCGAGTCGAACAACAAACTCTAGAGAATGCTCAAGATGACATTCAGGATGAAACTCAGAGATCTTTAGAAGAATCTGGTGAGAATCATGGTCAATCTAGAAATGTTACCCCGCGTAGATCGCAAAGATATAGATCTCAACCGGAAAGGTACTTAGGTATTTTGACGAACGAGAGCTATGACGTTCTATTACTTGAAAGTGATGAACCTGCGACTTACAAGCAAGCTATGACGAGCCCTAGCTCCAAGCAATGGCAAGAAGCCATGCAATCTGAATTAGACTCCATGTCTGAAAACCAAGTATGGGATTTGGTCGATTTGCCAGATGGCTACCAAGCCATTGGAAGCAAATGGGTTTTCAAACTGAAAAAGGACAAGGATGGGAAACTTGAAGTTTTCAAAGCTAGATTGGTTGCAAAAGGTTACAGGCAAGTCCACGGTGTGGATTACGATGAAACCTTTTCACCAGTTGCAATGCTAAAGTCTATTCGAATAATGTTAGCAATCGCTGCATATTACGATTACGAAATATGGCAGATGGATGTCAAAACTGCTTTCTTAAACGGCGTTTTAACAGAAACTGTGTTTATGACACAGCCTGAAGGTTTTGAGGATCCAAAGAATGCTAAAAAGGTATGCAAGCTAAAGAAGTCAATCTACGGATTGAAGCAGGCATCCAGGAGCTGGAATATACGTTTTGATGAAGCAGTCAGTGACTTTGGTTTCATCAAGAACGCGGACGAATCTTGTGTATACAAGAAGGTCAGTGGGAGCAAAATTGCTTTCCTAGTATTATATGTCGACGACATATTGCTTATCGGAAATGACATTCCTATGTTGAACTCTGTCAAGATTTGGCTTGGGAAATGTTTTTCGATGAAGGATCTAGGAGAAGCACAGTACATATTGGGCATCAAGATTTACAGGGATAGATCTAAAAAGATGATTGGACTTAGTCAAAGCACTTATATCAATAAGGTGCTTGATAGGTTCAAGATGGCGGACTCCAAGCGAGGCTACCTACCCATGTCTCATGGAATGACTCTAAGCAAGACTCAGTGCCCAAAAACACTTGATGAGCGTAGACGAATGAATGGGATTCCATATGCATCATTGATTGGTTCAATAATGTATGCTATGATATGTACACGCCCGGATGTTGCGTACGCACTCAGTGCTACGAGCAGATACCAGTCAGACCCAGGAGAGGCGCATTGGACTGCTGCCAAGAACATTCTGAAGTACCTGAAAAGGCACAAAGATGACTTCCTGGTCTATGGTGGAGATGATGAATTAATTGTTAAAGGCTATACGGACGCAAGTTTCCAAACCGACAAAGATAATTTCAGATCACAGTCTGGGTTTGTCTTCTGCCTCAACGGAGGAGCAGTAAGCTGGAAAAGTGCTAAGCAAAGCACCATTGCGGATTCTACAACTGAAGCGGAGTACATTGCTGCACATGAAGCAGCAAAGGAAGCTATATGGCTAAGGAAGTTCATAGGAGAACTTGGTGTAGTCCCCTCCATTAAAGGACCAATAGCCCTGTATTGTGATAATAACGGAGCTATTGCACAGGCAAAAGAGCCTAGACACCACCAGAGAGTCAAGCATGTACTTCGTAGATTTCACCTTCTACGAGAGTTCGTTGAAAGAAAAGAAGTCGAAATAAGCAAAATTGGAACTGATGACAACATATCAGATCCATTAACTAAACCTCTGCCGCAAGCGAAGCACAACTCGCACACTGCAGCTATGGGAATCAAGCATATTGGAGAATGGCTTTGATGTCTCTGTTTAATGTTTTAAAGTTTTAGAGTTTAAATCTTTGTAAAACATTATTGGTTAATCATTCACAATAAATGAAAGAAATTCATTTTTCCATTTAATTTGTGGTTTATTAAATGATGAGTCCCTTCAACTTGACGATATATTCAAGATAGACTGTCAGGACCAGTCCTGTGACTAAGAAATGTCTATCAAGTGAACTTGAATGTCAAAGGTTGAAAATGGTCCCTAATCGGAGTTTTCTATAAAATTGGACGCATAGAAAACGTTAGACGATTAGAATGCAAGATGACTAGTAGTTCTGTTTCTTGAACTATGTGGACATGGCAATGTCATAATCATTTGCATAGATACTTACTTTGGGAAGACTAGTATCGGACAAGACCTATGAAACTTTACTGTAAGAGATGAAAATCTGTCATGAGTAAATTTCATTAAATTATTAGACACTAAATCCTCAATACCTGAGTGATTTGAGATTACTTGTTTGAGAACTGGTTGCTTTGACGTTGACCAACCGTCGCACCGTAAAAGGAGGCTATAAAGGCAACGCTCAGGTAATCACCTATCAAACGAAGTCTAATCTCAAGATCGCAAGATTGGGATTGTCCTCCCATAAATCGGGATGAGATGCTTAAAAGTTGTACAAGGCCACTCGGAGAGCTAGAAACTGTGAAATGCATGGCCGTGCTCGGATGAATCATAGGCTATGATTATCTGTTTATTTGATCAGTTGAACTCTGAAACCGAGGAACACCTCTGGACATAATAAGGATGACAACTCTTACCTTATGTTCAAGAGCAAGCATCGAGCGACAAAGGAATTAGGAAATGCACACTTGTCCCTAAGGACAAGTGGGAGACTGAAGGAAATAATGCCCTTGGTCCAAGTATGCATTCTATGTTAAGTCTAATAAATGCGGTTCAGTATTAATTAACAAGTTAATAATTCAGTGAGATCAAGTGAGCTGAATGCCTAGCTAGAGGCCGCTTCAGTTCAAGTGGAATTAATGATATTAATCCACAGCTTACTCTTGACTGAACCCGTAGGGTCACACAAATAGTACGTAAACGGATCAAGTATTTAATGGCATTAAATACTCCATCTATGAATATTCGGAACCGACGGATCTTGGTTTCAGTGGGAGCTAAGATCGTCACAGGCAAGAAATGAATACTCCGGAAACGATGATATTGCCGGAAACGGAAATATGGATCGTATCGGAAATATGAATATTATCCAAGTCGTAGATGTTGCCGGAAACAGAAACATGGTACGTATCGGAAAATATTATTGGAAATGGAAATATTACCAGAATCGGAAATATTGCCGGAAACGGAAATATTGTCAGAATCGGAAATATTACCGGAATCGGAAAATAATTCCGGAAACGGAAATATTAAATATTTGTTCGAAACGGAAATTAATTCCGGAATCGGAAATATTAAATATTGTTCGTATCGGAAATAGATTCCGGAAATGGAAATTTAAACGGAAGCGTATCGTACGAATTAGCATCGGACGAGGCTTGCCGGACGAAGGCCCAGCACGAAGCTGGGGCCATCGCCCAGCAAGCATGCGCACCACAAGCCCAGCCAAGGCAGCGCCCAGGCCTACCGCAAGGCAGGCCCAGCGCGCGCCAAGGGCCACGGATGCGTGGGCCGTGCTGCGCGGGGCTGCTGCTCGCACGCGCATGGGCAGCCCTTGTGGCTGCCGTGTGTGTGTGAGTTTGTGCTCATGCGTGATTCCTGAATCTACAAGAGTCAGTGTATGATTAAATTTCTATTCCTAATTGGATAAATTAATTAAATAGAATTCATGTAGGATTCTAATTTCAATTAATTCGTATCCTACTAGGATTACGATTCCTTTTCCATAACTCTATAAATAAAGGCCTAGGGGTCATAATTTATACACAAGTTTCAAAGTATTCAAAAAGTGAGTTTTTGAGAGAAAATTAAAACACACATCTTGCTCATAAAGTGCCGAAATTTTCTAGTACCTTAAGGGCGATTCTAGTTGGTCAATCTTAAGGCGGATCCGGACGTGCTGTGGACTATCTACGGAGGGACGACACTTGGAGTCCTAAAAGACTTGTTCTTGTTCGGTTCGGGCGCAGCTAGGGAGGGCACGCAACAAAGAGTATGCATCTAAATTATGCTATATGATTATGTGTAAATAATATGTTGTCCTGGGTTAATGGTTGTTTCCGCATGATCTATGTAATGTCATATGTATCATAACCTAACAAAATGATTATGTGTAAATAATATGTTTTCCTGGCTTTATGGTTTTTCCGCATGATTTATGAATTGTCATATGTATCATAACCTAACATATATATATATATATATATATATATATATATATATATATATATATATATATATATATATATATATATATATATATATATATATATATATATATATATATATATATATGGGAGGGATCATGTGAAAATAGGTCCCTATGTGAGTATACTACTATATATGAGAATGAATCTAATCCGTAGGATTAGATACAATCTAATGGTTAGGATTGAATGATGAAACAACCATCCATCTTTCCTAAATAAAAAACCACGTTTCTTTCATAAACCCAACCACTTTCTCTCTCTAAACCTCCCTCTTCACTTTCTCCCTCTCGCGACTCCCTGTTCTCTCTCTCCTCTCGACAAAACCACCATCGAAGCTCAAAGAACGGATGATCAACCTCCTTCGTCGCCGGTGTATTGTTGATTTAAGGTAAATTCAAGCTCAATTGTTCTATATTTCTTCTCTCCTTCAACAATTTTCCCTAATTTTAACTTAATTTGTTCAATTGAGGATGATTGGAGCAGAAAAAACAATATGAACGACGAAGATAAGAAAAATACACAAATTTTTAACCTAATTTCAAACTTCTTTCTTTGTTTTCATACATTATTGAAATTATTTTTTTGTTAAATTTTGATTTTCACCAAAAATAAAGCACGACAAACTAGCAAACAATCCAGAGAATCAACAAGAGTAAGTATTTGATGCTTAATTTTAGTGAAACTTATTTATTAATTTCCGAAATTTTTGTAATTATTTTCGAAATATTTCGAAATTTGATTTTGTAATTATTTGGTCTGTGAAATTGTGGATGTTTCTAACGATTTTGTGAATTTTTATGTTCCATATATTTGATGTTTGATGCAATTGTGGATGTTCTGAATTTTATGAATTTTTAGTATTTTTTATGAGAATTTAATTTCTAGTTTTGAATTAATTTGAGAATTTCAAAATATTTCATTATTTTTGATATTTTATGATGTTCTAAAAGCAATAGTTATATGTTCTGAATTTTTAAACAGAGAAAATGAGAATAAACACGCCAAAGCAACGTAGCCAATCGTCCCGCCATCACTTATGAACGCCATAATTAATGAACAATTTAGAGTAATATTTTATACTCTCAATACTTCAGAACATGAAGGTTAAGAACTTAGAATATCACAGCTCACTATGTAGAACATCATAACTCACTGTGTAGAACATCATATCTCGCTGTGTAGAACATCATAATTGCATATGTTCTAATTATAAGTACACATGTTTTGAGTTTGATGAGATTACTTCTATAGGCTTCTGCATCAATGTTTTTAGTGACATTTTCTGAAGACTAATGTGGGTACAAAGCTGTAGGCTCATATTTTATGCTTATAGTGCATTTGTTATTGACCAGTCTATATTAGTGGTTATATTTTTTGTTAGAACATATAACTCAACTGATTAGAACATGTAGCTTAACTGATTAGAACATATAGGAATAATGTACAAAACATATAGCTCAACTGATTAGAACATGTAGCTTAGCTGATTAGAACATGTAGCTTAACTGATTAGAACATGTAGCTTAACTGATTAGAACATATAGCTCAACTAATTAGAACATGTAGCTTAACTGATTAGAACATGTAGCTTAACTGATTAGAACATATAGGAATAATGATTAGAACATATAGCTCAACTGATTAGAACATGTAGCTTAACTGATTAGAACATGTAGCTTAACTGATTAGAACATATAGGAATAATGTATAGAACATATAGCTTATCTTGTTAGAACATATAGCTTATCTGTACAGAACATACAGGAATAATGTACATAACATATAGCTTATGTTGTTCACGGTTTAGAACAAATATATTTAGGGGCTCATAGCGTCTATCGATTTTTTGGATCTAGGCAATGGTTAATACTAGTTGTGGTTCATGTTCTGACTTTACTAACCATCAATTCAATGTGGTCCACTTATGAGATATGTGTAAGCTCTCGTTCCTCTCTCCACTTATATGCGAATCATTCAAATAAAATCTTTCATATCTTTTTTTGACTACACGTACCATATGGTAGAGCAGGGAAAGTTTTGAGGGTAGGGTTGGGATAGGAGTAGAGGTTAGGAAGAATGAAAAGAGACTAGATGTTTTATATAACAAATATATATGGATCTTAGTTTCGTAATTTAAAAAAATGGTTTCCCTCCCTTTCAAATGGAAAAGGGTTTTCCACCTTTGAGGGAGTCATGAAAAATTGATTTCCATCCCTTACCCAACCAAACAACGTAAAATAATTGAAAAGGGGAAAATAGTTTTTCATGAAAACGTTTTACGCCATATCAAACGAAGCTTAAGATTGTTAAGGATAACCTACTCATCATTTGCGACTAGTTATTCCAATATATATAAACTATGTGAAGAGTTTTCAACATGCCATATTTTAAAGCACGGCAGAATATAGAGAAGGTGCATCAAAATATATATTGGTAGAATATGTTGGGTAGAGTAGAAGGATAATTTTTTTTAGTCTATTGCCTTTCTTACTGGTGTGTACATTGCTTTGCAGAACATATAGCTTAAATGCTTAGAACATGTAGCTTAAATTCTTAGAACATATAGGAATAATGTATAGAACATATAGCTTCACTTGTTAGAACATATAAATTCAATTGTTAGAACATATAATTTATCTTGTTAGAACATTAAGTTTCACCTTTTAGAACATAATTTTTTACTATGTATTACTAGTTTATAAAGCAATAAAACATCAGTGCCGGAGTCCATTTGTAGTCCAATTGTTGAAAATACACTTTTTGGTGACATCCTTTCAAATATTGGTTGATATTTCATCATCTCAATTCTTTAGAACATGAAGCCTCACTTTTAAGAATATTAAGTTTCACCTTTTAGAACATAATTTCATATTGTTCCTTCATGTAGAGAAGCTATTATTTATGGATATTTTATGTTCTAAATTTCATAACAAGATGTTCTGAAACTAGAAAGGTATGTTCCAATGTTCTCTTCTTGTATCTAACATGTTCCTTAATGTGCTTTGGGTCTGATTTTTGGCCTGTTTTTATGACAATTCGGGTCATGTTAGGTATGATGTGTTTTCATGGGCAACATTATGGGGTAGTATAGTTGTTGTAGAGATTGGTTTTGGTCTTAAGTGGTTGCATAGCTGCTTGTGCACGCTATTTCTTTTGCAGGGAGGGTTGTTGCGGGTCAGTCTGGGGTGGGCAGTGGTTCTGCTATGTTTGGTTGCTGCTAGAAGTTTTAGAACATATGCTATGGATTTTAAGAACATTTTCTATGGGTTTTTACTTTTTAGAACATTTGCTATGTGCTTTTCCATATTTATTCAATATTCGAACTATTTTAGTACTTTTTGTTGGGAGCTATTTTGCTATGTTTGGCTGCTGCTAGCAATTTTGTGTGTGTGGTGTTGTTGTAAGTAGTGGTTGTCAATGCTTGTTGTTTTGGGACATTGCCTATTAACTCAATCGGTAGAGCTTTGTGCAATTGCAGAATGATGTAGGTTCGAATCCTACATAGGCAACTCTTTGTATTCCGTTTATGATATTAATTAATTTTCATATTTGATGATTCTTTACTTATGAATCACTTCTATTTAATTTTTAGTATGTTCTATTTATTTAAGAACATATGTATACATTTTTAGAACCTATGACGGTACATGAGCAATCACAGTTATTACAACTTCTTTAGTAAGACCAGAGGAGGCCACAAAGATGCAAGAAAAATACAAACCTGAAGGTTTCCCTCGCATTTCAGTATCAGAAAATAGTTAAGGTATCCAAATCGTCTACCGAGAATATCAAAATGTTGGTTTCAGGACAAACCTTAACATATCTAAAAGATGGTTTTTGCCATGTTCCTAGTTTAGAACATAAGCGAGGATGATTTAGAACATAAGAAGGGGTGATTTAGAACATAAGCAAGGTTAATTTCTTCCTCTTATTTCACGCCATATTGTATTTTGCTGATAAAAAATGTACATTGAATCAGACCAGCTATTAATCGGGGTATTTCTGTATCAACCGACCTATTTTTTAAAAGAGTCTTTTTTAGAACGAAAGGTCCTTTGTGATTAAAGGTCTTGTCTCGTGGGGTTGGGGGGGGGGGGGGTTGCTTATCTTATAAAGAAAACGTTTCCCCTAGAGTTTCCAGATTTCAGAAACATGAAATGTGATATTGTGTGTGGATCAAAACTATTTTATTCCTGTTTACTTTTAATTTACTCTTCGTCAATATTAATCTCATGTTCAATTTTCCAGAGAAAAATCTAGAGAAAGGGGCAGAGAGAAAGAAAGAGAGCGGGAAAAATCTCGTGAGAGATCCCATGACAAGCCAAGAGATCACGAGCACAGAGAGGGTAGACACCGTAGAGATCATGACAGAACCAGAGACAAGGAGAGGAACAAATATCATGACCGTGTGCGTGATCTTGCACGTGATCGTGATAGTGATAAAATCACCACCCAGAACGAGATGTCAATGTATCAGCATTCATTCTCTCACTAATCAAACAACAGAGAACGAGATATTGTATATTCATTCATTCATCAAACCAATCACATTGGCAGAAATTCAAGATATTATTTTGCAAGATTACAATCTAACAAGAAATTAGACTTAAGCAAGAAAACCCCTAATAAGAATAGTTATTCAGAATATAACCTATTCATAAGGTTTGTCATCATCACTATGCATTGACACCAATTGAGTTTTATTAACCCTAAATTGTACTATTAAGGAAAGACCAATTTCTACTTTCCAGCTTCCACCAAATAATTTTGAGCATACAATAGCTTAGAACATAAAAACACTAGTTTAGAACAATGCATCACTAGTTTAGAACACAAACACAATTTAAAGGATGATAGAGTTGTTCTTACGTCATCCGACTCTTCTTTCTCTTCAACCTTCTTCTCCTCCTTTGGAGCCTCAGCGGCAGCAACACCTGCACCACCAGCAGTAGCAGGTGATACGGCAACTTAGAACATATGCTAACACATTTCAGAACATTGAATACAATGTTTAGAACATATTGTAGAATATTCATATGGAACATATTGTACACTGAATAAAGAACATCTGTTTTTCTTTGTTTAAAAGACGAATTTAGCGGAACAAATCGTAATAAAAAATCTAAAACAAGACAAATCCAAAACAAAAAACCAAATAAAAAACAAGTCAGAAAATAAAAAACAAATAACGAAATCAGTTATCCGGTAATCAAAAACAGGTCACGAAATTCAAAATAAAAAAGCAGCTCACGAAATTCAGCAAATGATAATAAGCAATTAGATAATCAGCAATTAGATAATTTCAAATCAATAATAATGAAATTAAATTCGATAACCAAAACTAGGTCAGAAATCGACAAATTTTAACGCAAAATACACAAATAAAAATTGCGAAATTGAACGAAATTGATAAAATACCTTTAAATAAGCAATCAGATGAATGTATTCGAGAATATAATTGAATTCTGAAGCAAATTTGAAGATCAATTTGACCTTGATTAAGGTCCAGTAATGACGTAAAAGAAGAGAGAGAGAGAGAGGGAGAAGAGAGAAAACAAGGAGAGAAAACAAAAGGTTAGAGAGAGAAAGAAAATAAGCGTGAAAACTGTTGAGATGGGTTGGGTATATTTGAACAAATTTACAAAAATGCCATTAGTAATTCTTTCATTTTGAGCTGTTAGATTAGAAAATATCCAAAGGCCCAGATTTATTCTCACATAAGATTGTGTTCTCACATAGAGGGGATGTTCTCACATGAGCCTCTCTCTCTCTCTCTCTCTCTCTCTCTCTATATATATATATATATATATATATATATATATATATATATATATATATATATATATATATATATATATATATATTATTATATTATTGAAAAGATATTCTGAAATCATTTTCAATAGCTTTGACGAATTTGGTTTAGTTTGGTGGTAGTTGAGCATTTTGTTTAGAAATTATAGGAAAATTCTTTATGATTCATCATTGATCGAATCAAGTACTAATTGACTTCGATCATTCCAATGTAGATATGCCATATATTATGGAGCTAGATCGTGAAATTACAACACACAATCATTGATGATCATTTTTGGTCTTAAAGTAATCATCGTCATGATCTAACCTAGATCTTTATGATTTCTTGCCATGTGGATTTTATACTTCTGAATCTTTGAACTAGCCAAACAGATTCAAACTTATATCACTTTGAGTAAATAAATCCATATTCACTCAAAACCATGTGAAATAATAAAGTCATAAAATCTTTCTTTAGCTTTGAACTCTATCGTCTAGGCGTTCTAACAATAGTTCATATCTTATGTTACTTTCAACAAGTAAGACTAGCTTATTTTGAATTGATCTAGAAATCAACCAACTTTCAAAAGTCCATCAAAATAGAGCTTTTGAATGTTAACTTGTTGATATGGTCTAAGCAACCATGCTAAAGAGTTAGTGGAACTCAAATCAAGAAATTGATTTGAACCTAATAAAGTTCTTTATTGTTAAAGAGTTGTTTGTTTTAATCAAGCATATTGACTCAACCCGTAAATGACCATTTCATTCAAATAAACAAACAAACATTGTTTTTGTTTTTCTTGAATGTGAGTCTTTATGTGTTTGAAAACATAAATTTAGGTATGCTGATTATGGAACAAAATAGCCATCAAGTTCCAACCTTGAAAGGACTTAAAACAAATTAGATTACCCTACAACTAATGTAGCATTGCCATGCTTCATTTCCCACTTGTAGGTCATTAGTGTATCCTAGCTTCCATTGTTTGAGTTATTACCGAAGTAAGAACCGAAAGCGGTATATGATACCAAGGAAGTTTGATTGCTAGGTCACTTCTCTTTTAAACATAAACTTATAGGTAGAAACGGAATCGTAAATTCCTTTCGTTTGTTCCTTGTTTTCCTATTTCTCGTACCCTTTCTTCTAGTCTTAAGAATTGACTTTTCTAGTGTTGACTTTTATACTTTGTTAGACATGTCCAATGTCATTCCAACAAATCTCTTACCATTTTATTTATGTTGAATATTTTGTTTCAACTAGATGATCTTACTAGAAGCTTCTAAAGTTCTCTAAGAATCGATCTATTCGAATGTCTAGGGACTAGACTCATTCGAGAATTAAATGGACAAAGATATTAGGTTGTTAACCATTGGTAAAGCTGATCGTTTAAACTTAATGCTTTATGATCTCAAAACTACATTGTATTTTGAATTCACAAGCACCAATCGGTTCGCCATTCGACTTTGATACTCGAAAACAACCATGAAAGTCGCTAAAAGAAACGTACATTTTAAATTGCTCACTTTCTCTCATTTCCGTGAATCGTTCTTGGATTCACGACCAATCGAGGAAATTTACTGTTACCCTTCTAAAAGGATTTACTGCATTGCAAGATATTTAATTATAAACAATAATTAAAACATACATTGAAGCATGCAAAGTGTAAACATTTATCATGAGTAATAACTTGAAAATTAAAGCAATCATGCAATTTAAACAAGTCATTGGCATTTTATTCGAATTTATTATTCTGGCAGGTGTGAATAAAATGAATCCAAGTGAAGGAAATAATGCCCTTGGTCCAAGTATGCATTCTATGTTAAGTCTAATAAATGCGGTTCAGTATTAATTAACAAGTTAATAATTCAGTGAGATCAAGTGAGCTGAATGCCTAGCTAGAGGCCGCTTCAGTTCAAGTGGAATTAATGATATTAATCCATAGCTTACTCTTGACTGAACCCGTAGGGTCACACAAATAGTACGTAAACGGATCAAGTATTTAATGGCATTAAATACTCCAACTATGGATATTCGGAATCGACGGATCTTGGTTTCAGTGGGAGCTGAGATCGTCACAGGCAAGAAATGAATACTCCGGAAACGATGATATTGCCGGAAACGGAAATATGGATCGTATCGGAAATATAAATATTATCCAAGTCGTAGATGTTGCCGGAAACGGAAACATGGTACGTATCGGGAAATATTATCGGAAATGGAAATATTGCCGGAATCGGAAATATTGCCGGAAACGGAAATATTGTCAGAATCGGAAATATTATCGGAATCGGAAAATAATTCCGGAAACGGAAATATTAAATATTTGTCGAAACGGAAATTAATTCCGGAATCGAAAATATTAAATATTGTTCGTATCGGAAATAAATTCCGGAATCGGGAATTTAATCGGAAGCGTATCGTACGAATAAGCATCGGACGAGGCCTGCCGGACGAGGGCCCAGCACGAAGCCAGGCCATCGCCCAGCAAGCCAAGCGCGCCACACGAACAGCCAAGGCCACGCCAGGCCCAACGCAAGGCCAGGCCCAGCAGGCCGTGGCAGCGCGCACAGCGCGCGCAGCTGCGAGCAGTGGGCTGCGAGCATTGCTGCAGCTCGCGTGGGCTTGTAGCTCGCGTGGGCCGTGCGGCCGTGTGGGCTGTGCGCGGGCATGGCCTGCACGCTTGCGGGTCATGCTAGCGTAAGTGTTTGTGTTCGCATACGAAACCTAAAACGTGCAGAATTCGTTTAATGATTAAATTCCTAATTCTATTTGATAAATTAATTAAATAAGAGTTTTATTATAATTCTAATTTAATTAATTCGTATCCTAATAGGATTCCAATTATCTTTCCATACCCCTATAAATATGTGGCCTGGATTCACAATTTATAACGAGTTATTCAAGTATTCAAAGTGAGTTTTTGAGAGAAAAATTCAGTTACACATCTTGCTCAAAAGTGCCGAAAATTTATAGTACCTTAGGGGCGATTCTAGTTGGTCAATCTTAAGGCGGATCCGGACGTGCTGTGGACTATCTACGGAGGGACGACACTTGGAGTCCTAAAGACTTGTTCTTGTTCGGTTCGGGCGCAGCTAGGGAAGGCACGCAACAAAGAGTATGCATCTAAACTATGCTAAATGATTATGTGTAAATAATATGTATTCCTGGCTTAGTGGTTGTTTCCGCATGATTGATGAATTGTCATATGTATGATAACCTAACAGTGGTATCACGAGCCTCTTATTATTTTCATAATCTAAATTGCATGAACATGGTTAAATATTACAAATTTGCAAGAATTAAAAGGGGTGATTAATTTTCGTAATTGTTAATTAATTGCAAATTGCGTTTATTTTATTATACGTACGCAGTTTTTCGGCAGTTTCTTCGTTACTCATCCAAATCGAGTGATTTTTGTGTCAATTCCGCATGTAAAAGGCATTCTAAAATTTTGACAAAAATAGTCTTTTTCTGCCGAACCCAGAATTCTCAAATTCGAAGCCTAACTATGACTTTTCGAAGGTTTTAGTTTTCCGAATGCAAAATTTCGTAAATTTAAGATGTTAAATTAAATATTTGCGATTCTTGTTGATAAATCTTGAATTTTTGATTGACCTACTGTATATGTTTAACAAGTTTGAATGCCTAGCCTTGTTAATTATGTAATCTAATTTGTAATTATGATTAATTAGTTGAAAATTAGAATAATTTAGAATTAATTTGATTTTCATAATTAATTATAATTTAATTAGAAACCTATGATTAAAAACCACCATAAAAATTGTAAATTTATGATAAATTTTAAATTTTTATGACCTAGGCTTGAATCCATGATAATCGGAAATCAATTAAATAATAAATTTTCGATTTTTTCGCCCTAAAATTATGAAATTAATATTAATTTATTAATTTGTCATTAATTTTAAATATAAATTTTAAATTTTTATGCGATTCGTTCATATAACTTGCACGCACAAAGCAATGGACGCTTCGTGTTACCCTTAAGGGGTGTTGTATAGTGCGGGCATGCGACGACGAGCAAGGGAGCTCGTCGCCCGTGCGGCACGAATGCAATGAGCAAGGGCATGGTGCACGAGCACAAGGCAGCAGCCCTGCCTTGTGTCGTGGGCCACGAGCTATGGACGAATGGGCATGGGCGAAGGCAAGGCACGGCAGTCGCGTGTGGGCAGCAAGCGAGCTGCGCCACAACGCGCACTGCCTCGCGCAAGCGCGCGCAAGCTCGCGTGCCACGAGCGCTGCGCCCAGCGTCGATCGCGCGCAGCGAGCAATTGCTCGCGCACAGCGAGCGATGGCTCGCGTGCATCGAGCGCTGGAGCGCGCGCAGCAAGCGCTGGCGAGCGCGCACAGCGAGCGATGGCTCGCGTGCATCGAGCGCTGGCGCGCGCGCAGCGAGCACCAACTTGTGCGATGGCTTGCGATGGGTAGATGCAGCAGCTATGCGACGAGCGCATGGGCTGCGCGCACATGGCCAGCGATGGCTGTGTGCGTGTGGCCCATGGGCGTGCGATGCGTAGGGTGTTTGCATTACGATTAGATCGTTTTGAATGTTTAATTTGAAATTTTCAGTTTACGTAATTTTAATTAATTTTAAAGTTAATAATTTAAATTATTTTCTTGGATTTTAATTTTGAATATTGTAATTATAATAAATTTTATTTATTCTAATTATTTCACTAAAATTAAAATCATGAATTAATTTAAATACGACTGAAATCAAATTAAAATTTTTGGATTCAATTATAAATTTATATGGGCTTTAAATTTTAATTAAATTTGTATGTTTCCGGTTAGACTTGAAATACATTTTTATGTTTAAAAATTAGTAAAGCATATGAATTTATTGGTTTAAGTGGGAGCGCTTTTTAGTCATAAACTCTTGATTAGGTCTACGAATCCTTAAGGTTAAAACAACTTGATTAGAATTAATAAGGACTGAATAATTGGTAGATTATTGGTGCCCTTGATTAATTGCTGCAAATGTTTACGTGATGCATAATGTGTTTTACTAACCAGCTATGTGGGCCATTCATGATAATGAATGGGTGAATGGTATATATTGTATATGTACTGTTTTGCAGGTTATGAAGTGACTAGTATGGCCCAAATAGGATAGAAAATATGGTCTGCGTACCATTAATTTGAATGTAATTGGTCTAAAGTACCAAAGTTGTTTTTCAATTCAAAAATGGTCTGCGTACCATCAAATAGTTGTAATTAGTTTTAATTATAGCTTATCCTATTTGAAGAAAATGGTGCCTCCCACGGAGATTTTCAAGACGGACTTTGAAGTCAAAGTTTCAAGATGAAGTCGGGCCATACCAGATCACATTTATCCTATGCATGCTTTAAGTTATTTATTGCTTTAAATATGTCTTAATTATGCATAAGATTGTGGCTTGATTATGTTGCATGATTAAGGATTTTAGTTCACTTAAAATCTAACCAACATAGTAAGAGCCTTAAGTTCCAAACTTAAAAATTGAGTTAAAAGGTGCCATGCCAAAATATACACTTGCTTGGATATCCTTTACATCAATCTAGTAATAGTTTTCGCTCAGCGAGGTGTTACTTATTGGTCCTAAAGGGGCAAGGTACACAAATAATTGTGAGTACATGTTAGTTTTGGTGAAACTCAACGATATAAGTAAGGAGTCCTTTTATGTCGTGGCAAAATCGATAGGTTTACCTAATAAGTTCTTAGACGTACCTATCAACCAAGAATAGTTTCTAGACTATTAGCAAAAGGCTTTTGCTTACCTAAGATGTTTTAGGATTAAGTCGACAAACTGTGCTTAGTTCTTCAATGATTTTAGGATCTTGGAATCATTTTATTCACACCTGCCGGAACACATAACTTGAATAAAATGCTTAATAAACATTGAATTATGCATGTATGCTAGAATTTAAGTTTATTAAGAGAAACTATGAATGGTTATTTATTTGTTTATTCTTTTCAATTGTAGTTTTTAATATGGCAAACAACAATCAAAACATCATCATGGGTTCTGAGCTTATGGTCAAGCTGAACCTGGCAAATTTTCTTGAATGGGAAGCTAAGCTAGTTGAAATAGTCAAACTCAATGGACTTGAGTATGTACTATCACATCCCATGCCAAGCTACTATGCCAGAGACATGACCCCTGAGAGATTTTACGCCTGGGATGCGGATCTCAAAAAGGTTATGAGTCTCATGCTGAACAATATCCCTGATGATTGGGCTAGAAGGTTTGTAGCCTATGAACCTTTTACGCTCATCAAGAATCTGAGGGATATCTGTCGTGGAAGCACGGAGGACAGGGACCTGAACGTCCATGAGTTGATTGAATCAATGTCTGGTCTAAAGATTAGTTCTCCCAACAGGTGTTATAGGATGGAGGTCCAAGAAACACATGTTCAGCTCCTTCGCACTAAACAGAGGGTAGGCGTCCCACTGAGGTTCCATGTGGATCTTATGCGTTCATACTTTGATCGCCTAAGTCTACTAGGAACACCAATAAGCGAAAGGATGGCAGTCTCTATCTTGCTCAATTCACTTCACAGTGGGTTTGGTCGCTTCAAGCAACTATACCTAAGTGAACCAAGAGAAGAAACAGTTGCAGAATTTGTTCACCTTGTCAGAAAGGCTGAAATAATACTAGACTGTGAAGCCAAAGATTTACTCAAGGCTAGAAGGAGACCGTTCAAGAAAGGTGGAAAGTCCAAGGGCAATGCTAAATCAAAGCAGGACAAGTCCACGTTAAGCTGTCTTTATTGTGATTGAATAGGCCATTACAAAAGAGAATGTCTAAAGCTAAAGGAAGATCAGAAGAACGGAACAGTCATTCCATCTTCAGGTATTTTCGTTATAGACTGTATACTTGCTAATTCAGCTTCTTGGGTATTAGATACAGGTTGTGGCTCACACTTATGTTCCAATCCACAGGGACTAAGAAGAAGTAGAAAGTTAAGCAAGGGTGAAGTCGACCTACGAGTGGGAAATGGAGCACGGATTGCTGCATTAGCTGTAGGAACTTACTTTTTGTCGTTGCCCTCCGGGCTAGTTTTGGAACTGGAAGAATGTTTCCATGTTCCAAGTCTTACTAAAAACATCATTTCAGTTTCTTGCTTAGATGCTAAGGGATTTTCCTTTTTAATAAAAGACAATAGTTGTTCGTTTTATTTTAAAGAGATGTTTTATGGATCTGCTAGATTAGTCAATGGACTTTATTTATTAGATCACGACAAACAAGTATATAACATAAATACCAAAAAGGCCAAAAAGGATGATTCAGATCTCACCTATCTGTGGCATTGTCGATTAGGCCATATAAACTTGAAACGCTTAGAAAGACTTCAAAAGGAAGGAATTCTAGAACCATTTGACTTAGAGGATTATGGTAAATGCGAATCATGTTTACTTGGCAAAATGACAAAGCAACCTTTCTCTAAAGTTGGAGAAAGAGCAAATGAACTATTGGGTTTAATCCATACAGATGTATGTGGACCAATGAGTACAAATGCTAGAGGTGGTTTCAGCTACTTTATCACTTTCACTGATGACTTCAGTAGATATGGTTATGTCTACCTAATGAAGCATAAGTCTGAATCCTTTGACAAATTCAAGGAATTTCAGAGTGAAGTAGAGAATCAATTAGGCAAGAAGATTAAGGCACTGCGGTCTGATAGAGGCGGTGAATATCTAAGCTATGAATTTGATGACCATCTGAAAGAATGTGGAATTCTATCAGAATTTACTCCTCCTGGAACACCACAATGGAACGGTGTGTCGGAACGGAGGAACAGAACCTTGCTAGACATGGTCAGGTCAATGATGGGTCAGGCCGAACTTCCATTAGAATTTTGGGGACATGCACTAAATACAGCTGCACTCACTATAAATAGAGCTCCGTCTAAAGCTGTCAAAAAGACTCCATACAAATTATGGTTTGGAAAGCCTCCAAATGTGTCTTTTCTTAAGATTTGGGGATGTGAAGTATACGTCAAACGATTAATTTCAGACAAACTTCATCCAAAATCTGACAAATGTATCCTTGTGGGCTATCCAAAGGAAACAAAGGGGTATTACTTCTACAATACATCTGAGAACAAGGTGTTTGTTGCTCGAGATGGTGTCTTTTTGGAGAAAGATCACATTTCCAAAATGACAAGTGGGAGAAAAGTAGACCTCGAAGAAATTCGAGTCGAACAACAAACTCTAGAGAATGCTCAAGATGACATTCAGGATGAAACTCAGAGATCTTTAGAAGAATCTGGTGAGAATCATGGTCAATCTAGAAATGTTACCCCGCGTAGATCGCAAAGATATAGATCTCAACCGGAAAGGTACTTAGGTATTTTGACGAACGAGAGCTATGACGTTCTATTACTTGAAAGTGATGAACCTGCGACTTACAAACAAGCTATGACGAGCCCTAGCTCCAAGCAATGGCAAGAAGCCATGCAATCTGAATTAGACTCCATGTCTGAAAACCAAGTATGGGATTTGGTCGATTTGCCAGATGGCTACCAAGCCATTGGAAGCAAATGGGTTTTCAAACTGAGAAAGGACAAGGATGGGAAACTTGAAGTTTTCAAAGCTAGATTGGTTGCAAAAGGTTACAGGCAAGTCCACGGTGTGGATTACGATGAAACCTTTTCACCAGTTGCAATGCTAAAGTCTATTCGGATAATGGTAGCAATCGCTGCATATTACGATTACGAAATATGGCAGATGGATGTCAAAACTGCTTTCTTAAACGACGTTTTAACAGAAACTGTGTTTATGACACAGCCTGAAGGTTTTGAGGATCCAAAGAATGCTAAAAAGGTATGCAAGCTAAAGAAGTCAATCTACGGATTGAAGCAGGCATCCAGGAGCTGGAATATACGTTTTGATGAAGTAGTAAGTGACTTTGGTTTCATCAAGAACGCGGACGAATCTTGTGTATACAAGAAGGTCAGTGGGAGCAAAATTGCTTTCCTAGTATTATATGTCGACGACATATTACTTATCGGAAATGACATTCCTATGTTGAACTCTGTCAAGATTTGGCTTGGGAAATGTTTTTCGATGAAAGATCTAGGAGAAGCACAGTACATATTGGGCATCAAGATTTACAGAGATAGATCTAAAAAGATGATTGGACTTAGTCAAAGCACTTATATCAATAAGGTGCTTGATAGGTTTAAGATGGCGGACTCCAAGCGAGGCTACCTACCCATGTCTCATGGAATGACTCTAAGCAAGACTCAGTGCCCAAAAACACTTGATGAGCGTAGACGAATGAATGGGATTCCATATGCATCATTGATTGGTTCAATAATGTATGCTATGATATGTACACGCCCGGATGTTGCGTACGCACTCAGTGCTACGAGCAGATACCAGTCAGACGCAGGAGAGGCGCATTGGACTGCTGCCAAGAACATTCTGAAGTACCTGAAAAGGCACAAAGATGACTTCCTGGTCTATGGTGGAGATGATGAATTAATTGTTAAAGGCTATACGGACGCAAGTTTCCAAACCGACAAAGATGATTTCAGATCACAGTCTGGGTTTGTCTTCTGCCTCAACGGAGGAGCAGTAAGCTGGAAAAGTGCTAAGCAAAGCACCATTGCGGATTCTACAACTGAAGCGGAGTACATTGCTGCACATGAAGCAGCAAAGGAAGCTATATGGCTAAGGAAGTTCATAGGTGAACTCGGTGTAGTCCCCTCCATTAAAGGACCAATAGCCCTGTATTGTGATAATAACGGAGCTATTGCACAGGCAAAGGAGCCTAGACACCACCAGAGAGTCAAGCATGTACTTCGTAGATTTCACCTTCTACGAGAGTTCGTTGAAAGAAAAGAAGTCGAGATAAGAAAAATTGGTACTGATGACAACATATCAGATCCATTAACTAAACCTCTGCCGCAGGCGAAGCACAACTCGCACACTGCAGCTATGGGAATCAAGCATATTGGAGAATGGCTTTGATGTCTCTGTTTAATGTTTTAAAGTTTTAGAGTTTAAATCATTGTAAAACATTATTGGTTAATCATTCACAATAAATGAAAAGAATTCATTTTTCCATTTAATTTGTTGTTTATTAAATGATGAGTCCCTTCAATTTGACGATATATTCAAGATAGACTGTCAGGACCAGTCCTGTGACTAAGAAATGTCTATCAAGTGAACTTGAATGTCAAAGGTTGAAAATGGTCCCTAGTCGGAGTTTTCTATAAAATTGGACGCATAGAGAACGTTAGACGATTAGAATGCAAGATGACTAGTAGTTCTATTTCTTGAACTATGTGGACATGGCAATGTCATAATCATTTGCATAGATACTTACTTTGGGAAGACTAGTATCGGACAAGACCTATGAAACTTTACTGTAAGAGATGAAAATCTGTCATAAGTAAATTTCATTAAAATTATTAGACACTAAATCCTCAATACCTGAGTGATTTGAGATTACTTGTTTGAGAACTGGTTGCTTTGACGTTGACCAACCGTCGCACCGTAAAAGGAGGCTATAAAGGCAACGCTCAAGTAATCACCTATCAAACGAAGTCTAATCTCAAGATCACAAGATTGGGATTGTCCTCCCATAAGTCGGGATGAGATGCTTAAAAGTTGTACAAGGCCACTCGGAGAGCTAGAAACTGTGAAATGCATGGCCGTGCTCGGATGAATCATAGGCTATGATTATCTGTTTATTTGATCAGTTGAACTCTGAAACCGAGGAACACCTCTGGACATAATAAGGATGACAACTCTTACCTTATGTTCAAGAGCAAGCATCGAGCGACAAAGGAATTAGGAAATGCACACTTGTCCCTAAGGACAAGTGGGAGACTGAAGGAAATAATGCCCTTGGTCCAAGTATGCATTCAATGTTAAGTCTAATAAATGCGGTTCAGTATTAATTAACAAGTTAATAATTCAGTGAGATCAAGTGAGCTGAATGCCTAGCTAGAGGCCGCTTCAGTTCAAGTGGAATTAATGATATTAATCCACAGCTTACTCTTGACTGAACCCGTAGGGTCACACAAATAGTACGTAAACGGATCAAGTATTTAATGGCATTAAATACTCCATCTATGGATATTCGGAATCGACGGATCTTGGTTTCAGTGGGAGCTGAGATCGTCACATGCAAGAAATGAATACTCCGGAAACGATGATATTGCCGGAAACGGAAATATGGATCGTATCGGAAATATAAATATTATCCAAGTCGTAGATGTTGCCGGAAACGGAAACATGGTACGTATCGGGAAATATTATCGGAAATGGAAATATTGCCGGAATCGGAAATATTGCCGGAAACGGAAATATTGTCAGAATCGGAAATATTATCGGAATCGAAAAATAATTCCGGAAACGGAAATATTAAATATTTGTTCGAAACGGAAATTAATTCCGGAATCGAAAATATTAAATATTGTTCGTATCGGAAATAAATTCCGGAATCGGGAATTTAATCGGAAGCGTATCGTACGAATAAGCATCGGACGAGGCCTGCCGGACGAGGGCCCAGCATGAAGCCAGGCCATCGCCCAGCAAGCCAAGCGCGCCACACGAACAGCCAAGGCCACGCCAGGCCCAGCGCAAGGCCAGGCCCAGCAGGCCGTGGCAGCACGCACAGCGCGCGCAACGCGCGCAGCTGCGAGCAGTGGGCTGCGAGCATTGCTGCAGCTCGCGTGGGCTTGTAGCTCGCGTGGGCCGTGCGGCCGTGTGGGCTGAGCGCGGGCATGGCCTGCACGCTTGCGGGTCATGCTCGCGTAAGTGTTTGTGTTCGCATACGAAACCTAAAACGTGCAGAATTCGTTTAATGATTAAATTCCTAATTCTATTTGATAAATTAATTAAATAAGAGTTTTATTATAATTCTAATTTAATTAATTCGTATCCTAATAGTATTCCAATTCTCTTTCCATACCCCTATAAATATGTGGCCTGGGTTCACAATTTATAACGAGTTATTCAAGTATTCAAAGTGAGTTTTTGAGAGAAAAATTCAGTTACACATCTTGCTCAAAAGTGCCGAAAATTTATAGTACCTTAGGGGCGATTCTAGTTGGTCAATCTTAAGGCGGATCCGGACGTGCTGTGGACTATCTACGGAGGGACGACACTTGGAGTCCTAAAGACTTGTTCTTGTTCGGTTCGGGCGCAGCTAGGGAAGGCACGCAACAAAGAGTATGCATCTAAACTATGCTAAATGATTATGTGTAAATAATATGTATTCCTGGCTTAATGGTTGTTTCCGCATGATTTATGAATTGTCATATGTATCATAACCTAACACCAAGATCCTTAAATCATTGAAGAATTAAGCACATTATGTATTTAGACTCAAATCTAAAATATTTTAGGTAAGCAAATCTTTTGCTAATAGTGTAGAAACTACTCTTGGTTCATAGGTACGTCTAAGGTCTTATTAGGTAAACCTATCTGTGTTTGCCTCGACATAAAATGACTCCTTACTTGTATCGTTGAGTTTCACCAAAACTTACAGGTACTCACAATTATTTGTGTACCTTACCCCTTTAGGATCAATAAGTAACACCTCGCTATGGCGGAAAACTATTATTAAGATTGATGTAAAGGTTATCCAAGTAAGTGTTATTTTAGCATGGCACCTTTTTAACTCAATTTTTAAAGTTTGGAACTTAAGGCTCTTACTATGTTGGTTAGATTTTAAGTGAACTAAAATCCTTAATCATGCAACATAATCAAGCCACAATCTCATGCATAATTAAGACATATTTAAAGCAATAAATAACTTTAAGCATGCATAAGATATAAATGTGATCTAGTATGGCCCGACTTCATCTTGAAGCTTCAACTTCAAACTCCGTCTTTGAAAATGGATTGGAAACTCCGTCTTGAATTTCACCATGGGAGGCGCCATTTTCTTCAAATAGGATAAGCTATAATTTAAACTAATTACAACTATTTGATGGTACGCAGACCATACTTAAATTAAAAAACTTTGGTGCATTAGACCAATTCTACATTCAAATTAATGGTACGCAGACCATATTTTCTATCCTATTTGGGCCATACTAGTCACTTTCCATAACCTGCAAAACAAAACATTTACAATATACCATTCACCCATTCATTTATCAATGAATTGCCCACATAGCTGGTTAGTAGATCATATTATGCATTATCACATAAATATTTGCAGCAATTAATCAAGGCTTCCAATAATATACAAATTATTCAATCCTTATTAATATTAATCGAGTTGTTTTAACCTTAAAGGAATGTAGACCTAATCAAGAGTTTATGCTTAAAATGCTCCCACTGAAACCAAGAAATTTACATGCTTTACTAATTTTAAACATAAAATTGTATTTCCTAGTCCAACCGGAAGCATACAAATTCAATTAAAATTTAAAGCTCATATAAATTATTATTTAAATCCTTTAATTTATTTTCAGTTTATTAAATTAATTAATTTAAATTTAATCAAGGTTTTTATTTTAGTAAAATAATTACTATAAATAAAATTTATAATAATTAAATTATTCAAAATTAAATTTCGAGAAAAAAATTAAATTAATAATTTTTAATTTAATTAAAATCGTTTTCCAACTGAAAATTAAAATTAAATTAAAACGAACCAATCGGGTCAAGACGAGGCCATGGGCTCGCGCCCATGCCTCGTCAAGTCCAACAAGCAGCAGCCCATGCCACTCGACTAATCGTACCGCAAGGCCGAGCGACCACGCGCAAACGCAGCAGGCCCAGCGAGCTACGCTTGCGCACAGCCCATGCCCACTGACGAGGCACGCGGCTGAGCAAGGCAGCTAGACGAGCCAGCCATCGCTGCCCGCGTGCACGATGCGTTGTGCTCGTCGCCTTGCCCACTCGCCCATCCCGCCCACGAGCTCGCAGCACTCGACGCAAGGCAGGGTTGCTGCCTTGCCCTCTCGTGCCATGCCCTTGCTCGTTGCATTCGTACCGCATGGGCGACGAGCTCCCTTGCTCGTCGTCGCATGCCCGCACTATACAACACCCGTTAAGGGTAACACTTAGCGTCCATTGCTTCGTGCGTGCAAGATTCGTGAACGGATTTTATTAAAATCGAAACTTTATTATTTAAATTTATAGACGAATTAATAAATCATATTAATTTCATAAATTTAGGGTGAAAATTCGAAAATTTATTATTCAAATTAATTTTCGATCAAGTTTATTTTCATGGATTCAAATCTAGGTCATAAAATTTTAAACTTTTCAATTTTAACAAATTTTATGGTGGTTTTTAATCATGTATTGCGAATTAAATTGCTAATTAATTATGAAAATCAAATCAAATTCTAAATTATTCGAATTTCAACAAATTAATTACAATTACAAATTAGGTTGTATAATTAACAAGCTTAGGCATTAACATTGTTAAACATATACAATAAACCAATCATAGATTCAAGATTTACAAACAAGAATCGCAAATATTTAATTTAACATCTTAAAATTAAAAATTTTGCGTTCAAAAAACTAAAACCTCCGAAAAGTCATAGGTAGGCTTAGATACTTACTAAATCCTCCGAAAAGGCTTAGTTAAGGCTTAAGGATTCGCTGCATGCACGAACTAAACGCACACACACGCACAACCCACGAAGGGCGTTGGGTGCGCGCGCGAAGCTCGGCCTAGCAGCGCTGGCTCGCAGCCCATGCTTGGGCGCGCCAACCTGCTGGCCTAGCCTTGCTTGCTGGGCCTGGACTTGCGTGCTGATTGGCTGGGCCTTGCGTGCCTTGGCAGGCTGCTGGCTCGCCTTGTTGTGTGCAGGCTTCGCTAGGCGCAGGCCGGGCTTCGTGCTGGGCCTTGCGTCTAGCAAGCTCGTTCGATGTTTATTTCGTACGACGCGCTTCCGATTAATTTTCCGATTCCGGCATTCATTTCTGATTCGAACAATATTTAATATTTCCGATTCCGGAATTAATTTCCGTTTCGAACAAATATTTAATATTTCCGATTCCGATAATATTTCCAATTCCGATAATATTTCCGATTCCGACAATATTTCCGTTTCCGGCAATATTTCCGATTCCGGCAATATTTCAATTTCCGATAATATTTTCCGATACGTACCATGTTTCCGTTTCCGGCAACATCTACGACTTGGATAATATTTATATTTCCGATACGATCCATATTTCCGTTTCTGGCATTATCATCGTTTCCGGAGTATTCATAATTTGCCTTTTGACGATTTCAGGTCCCACTGGAACCGAGATCCGTCGATTCCGAATATCCATAAATGGAGTAATTAATTCTCTTAAATACTTGATCCATTCACGTACTATTTGTGTGACCCTACGGGTTCAGTCAAGAGTAAGCTATGGATTAATATTATTAATTCCACTTGAACTGAAGCGGCCTCTAGCTAGGCATACAGTTCACTTGATCTCACTGAATTATTAACTTGTATAATTAATTAATACTGAACCGCATTTATTAGACTTATCATTGAATGCATACTTGGACGAAGGGCATTATTTCCTTCACTACTCCCACTGGCTCTTCTAAAGGCCTTGGAGGTTCTTCACCTTGAACTGCTTCTAAAGAGTTCTTGGTTTGTTGTTCGTCTCGAATATCTTCGAGGTATATTATTCTCCCACTTTTCAATTCGGAAATATGATTTCTTTCCAAAAAGACACTGTCACGATCATTCGAATACTTTGTTCTCTGACTTGTTGTAGAAGTAATACCCCTTTGTTTCTTTTGGATACCCAACGAAGAAACATTTGTCAGATTTTGGTTCGAGCTTGTCCGAAATTAATCGCTTGACATATGCTTCGCAACTCCAAATCTTTAGAAAAGACAACTTTGGAAGTTTCCCAGTCCATAATTCGTATGGAGTCTTTTCAATCATAATTCGATCATTTGACGGAGCACGATTCAGTGTGAGAGTTGCTGTTTGCAACGCATGTCCCCAAAACTGTAAAGGAAGTTCTGCTTGACCCATCATTGACCTGACCATATCGAGTAAGGTCCTGTTTCTCCGTTCCAACACTCCATTCCATTAAGGTGTCCCTGAAGCAGTCAATTCAGAAAGAATACCGCATTCTTTTAGATGGTCATCAAACTCGTGGCTAAGATATTCACCTCCTTGATCTGATCTTAGAGCTTTTATTTTCTTTCCATGTTGATTCTCTACTTCATTTTGAAATTCTCGGAATTTCTCAAACGATTCAGACTTGTGTTTGATTAAGTAAATATAGCCATATCTAGTGAAATCGTCCGTAAACGTTATGAAATAGCTGAAATCACCTCTAGATTTCGTACTCATAGGCCCACATACGTCCGTATGTATTAGCCCTAGTAGTTCGCTTGCTCTTTCTCCCACCTTTGAGAAAGGTCTCTTTGTCATTTTGCCAAGTAAACAAGATTCGCATTGATCAATCTTCTCTAAGTCGAATGATTCTAGAATTCCCTTCCGTTGAAGTAATTCCATGCGCTTTGTGTTTATATGGCCTAATCGACAATGCCAAAGATATGTGAGATCGGAATCACCAGTTTTAGCCTTTTTAGTATTTATGTTATAAATGTGTTTGCTCGTATCTAACACATATAGACCATTTTCTTGTTGTGTTGAACCATAAAACATTCCATTCAAAGCAAAACAGCAACTATTGTCTTTAAATTGAAAACTAAAACCTTTGGAATCCAAACTTGAAACGGAAATGATGTTTCTGGTGATACTAGGAACATAGTAACAGTTTTCTACTTCCAAAACAAAACCACTAGGCAAAGAAATAAAATAAGATCCTACGGCTAATGCAGCAATCCATGCTCCATTTCCCATGCGTAGATCCATCTCGCCTTTATCAAGCTTTCTAGTTCTCCTTAGTCCCTGCGAATTGGAACATAAGTGTGAGCCACAACCAGTATCTAATACCCAAGATGTAGAATTAGTAAGATTACAATGTATAACATACATACCTGAAGGAGAAGCGACGTTTCCGTCCTTCTTCTCTTCCTTTAGTTTAGGGAAATTTCGTTTGTAATGACCAATTCATTACGATTAAAGAATTGTAATGTAGATGGAGAACGATCCCTCTTCATTTTCCTCTTGGAGGGCGCCACTTGCCCTCCTGGAGTAGATGGAGATGCACCCTTGCTTTGGATCTTCCTCGGAACCTTTTTCTTGATTTTCTTACTCTTTACTTTTAGCGACGCTTGCTTATCACTTACAATTTCCAATTCATATTGATGAACCAAATAAATTATCTCACTAACAGTGTTTTCCCTTTTCTTGGAGAAATAGAGTAGTTTGAATTTCTTATAACCAGGGTGAAGAGAATTCAAAAGTATTCCCACAGCTGCAGAATCTGGGAAAGGTTCACCAAGTAACTATAGGCGGTTGAGAAGCCCAACCATTTTCTTTGTATGATCTCTAATTGGTGCTCCTTCTGTCATTTTAAGATCAATGACCCTTTCCCTTGCCTTTTGTCTTTCGACGTCAAAGCAACAATGTAACACCTTAATAATTCCTTGCCTTTATAAAACCATTTTCCAACTTAAAATAAAGGAATTACTAAAGCATTATCGCCACCGTGATAACGGTTAAGGCTATTACCAGAATTACGCAGCGGAATTTAATGTCAACTAACTTTTAAAAAGATAATTAACGAAATATCGAGGCCTCCTACAATTTGGAACCATAATGGCCCAAAACCAATTTGGGTCAAGGCAAAGGCCATGACCAAAACACACAAAGCACGTAGTCAGCAAAAGCTGAGTACTTAGAAGAATAGAGTGAATGAAACTAAAATATGCATCACTCACTAAGTACTAATCAACATGCAAAAGCCATATAATAATAATCGATCAATCATGAATACAAGACTCGACTCTTGACTCGACTCTTGACTCACAATTCAATTAGAATAAGCTTCGAACGGGCCAAAAGAATATTCCATAAAGGAAAGGTGATGGGAGCCAACCATACACTAAATAATAATTAACAAATTCGGGCCATACCGAGTGTCGGGCCATACCGACGGAATTCCTGCGCATATTATAAATGAAACAACGTCTTGTATCATTAGTTGGAGTACGAGCTTTCCGGCAAGACTCCCCCCATTGTTCATACTCAAGGTATATACGTTCCAAGAGTTTAGAAGCTTTACGTTTATTAATATTTTATTAAAGGTGAACTCACGACTCAACAATGTACATTCATACAATTAATAAACAACAACCAAACAATCTTATTTTAATGCTTTAGGACTTGTGATCAACAAAGCAAGGCACTTGTGAAATTACTACTATGTTCCTCCTCACCAAAGTGAGACTCCACATCATGCACATTAACATGAGGGTTGTGCCCTTGCACGACAAATCCTAATTCATTTCATACATAATATTCCCAACTGAACCCTACATGTGCGGTGGCTTACACGAGCTAACCCTTCACATGTGGTAAAATAAATAGTACAACGAGGTACGAATAATTGGCTCAAAGTATGCTAGACATCCCGTACAATAGCACATTAATAAATAATCCATCCCTTGCATGTGAAACAAACCATACATGCATAAATATTGAACAACATGATTGACAATGAAATCCATACTCATAATAATCTCAACATGCTTGTTTAACAATTAATCCAACAAATCCAACATCATAAATCACATGCTTGTTCACCAAAATAAACATGATTCCACATAATATAATTCACATCAACAACAATCATGTAATTCTCTTGACAATTGGTGTGATCGCCCTAGACTTGTACGTACCTTGAATACCTACGCGTAGGGGCCACTTTGCAATAACGAGCACTCAACTAGAAATCACCTCCTATCATCAAAATAATGAAACTTAAATTATTTCCATGTTCATTAAATTTCCAGCAACTTTATAAAATCTAAAACCTCATTTAAACTTTAGAATTCAATCGGTTTTTCAATAATATAGTCGTCTCAATTTGCAAAATCAATCCCTTGTACGAAAACATACTTTTTCCGCCTTTAAAATCAATAAAAATCAACGCTTTAGGCCTTTATTCAAATCTGAAAATATAATTGATTATCATAATTAAAATCATTACCTAATTATGCTAATCAATTGACTCATTAGGTCTAGGTTAAAACCCTAACTTGAAAATCCCAATAAACTAATTTATTATCATAAAAAATCAATTCTTTATTCAATAAACAAATCTGAAAATTCGTCCTTTAATAATTAAAACAAACCTAATGAATCACAACACGCAAATCCTCAAACCACGGTATTCATAACCGGTTCCCAGCATTTTAATTACTCAAAACAATATTAATATTATACTTTATGTTGTGGGCAAAATTACCGTGCCTTCGTGTACCAATGAGGACGTGACACATGGCACGTATTGCGCCCCCTAAAGCAGAAATCATACGAAGTCTACTCCGAGGCATGAGTATTAATCTAGGTATCTACAATGTATGTATTTAAGTGTGTATAAATGTATGTATAAAACCTATACCTGGAAAGGGGCTTAATTAGTATGTATCCCAAGTGAATGACTAAGCACAATAGGCCCAAACAGCCCACTATTGCCAAATGAGGCCAGAGAATTGTAAGGAGAAAGGACACGTGTCCTCCTCCCATTCCCCAGCCAATCATGTAAGGGGAATATTAGGTCATTCCCCCAAAAACCTAGTACTATAAATATTCCCACTTCCCTAGAAAAAAGGGTCACAATCAATACATTCTAGAGCAATTGCTGCTCTGCCTTCTCTCTACTTTCTCTCTCTATAAAAATACAATCTTGTTTAATCTGTAAAAGTTACCAAGAAACCTCCCAGGTATCTCACCGGAAAAACCCCACAACATTTGGCGCCGTCTGTGGGGAGGTACGGTAACATGGAAGATCAACGACAGGACAACGATGCTGGGCGGCCTACACGCGTAGAGCGGCCACCCCTCGAAAGAGAAATGCCGACTGAACATCATACGCCGGCCACAAGAATCACTGAAGATGCCGCACGTACATTTGCGGCCGGGCACACCCCTCGTCACACTGCCGAGGTAGAGGTGCTCAGCGAGGAGGACGACCAGGCCAATCGCACCCCTCCTGGAGGACACCTGGATCCTCGGGTGGATACGGTAATAGAGGAGAACCCTGATATGCCTGTCTCTGTGGGTGCTCTTCGGGCTATTTTGGCTGAGTTCCAAGCTGATGTAGGGAAGACAGTTAATGCTGAGGTACAGAAGAGTATGCTGATTTACACCACTGCTGTGGCTGCAAATCATGAGAGGCCGGCAAGCAATAGGCCAACACTTTCTTTGCGCCCCCCAAATGTCTGGACCAGGCTGACAGGCGAGGACCTAAGGAGACAGCCGCCAACAAGTCAGCCAAATCAGACCATGTCTTACCTACCACGCCGAATGCCACGGCGGCTGATCGGAGAAACGTCCCGAGGACGTGAGCAGCCACGCGCAGAGCGGTTGCCCGACTCTGAGTCGGAACTTTCTGACACTGGGTCAACCCCCGTCATGCCGGATAGACCTCTCCCTCATCCAACTTATACGCATCTGAGCCAGGCACGTCCAGGGGCCACCCGTCCAACCCGTCAAACTCGCGGACGCGAGTCCTCCCTGCGGCTACCTTACTCCAGGCGCCAAGACCCTGTATATCACATTCAGGAGGGGGTGTCCAACATGGCCCTAGGGCACACCACCCCTTTTGCAGACTCTATCATGAGAGCCCCGAGGGAACCCAAAGTCAAGCCGCCCAACATTGATGCTTACGATGGTACCACAGATCCGGACATGCACCTCTTGGTTTACCGGCATCACATGTATGTCCAAGGAACAACTGACTCAACTTGGTGTAAGTATTTCCCGGGCACACTCAAAGGAGTAGCCTCTAAGTGGTTCGAGAGACTTCCAGCCGGAACTATTCGCTCTTTTTCGGAGCTCGAGCTATTGTTCTCTACTCGGTTCATGGCTCACAAGGAAGAGAAGAAGACGAGCATGCATCTGAGTAGGATTCAGCAAGGGAAGGACGAGTCCCTGAGGAGTTATGTGAAGAGATTCAATCTAGAGGCAGGGCAAATTCCGGATTTGCCAGATGGTGTTGCATTCGATAACTTCATTCGAGGGCTTAAAAAGGGCTCTTTCAAGTTTGATCTGGTAAAGAAAAGCGTCCGAACAATGGCAGAAGTGCTGGATGAGGCGGAGGCCTTCATTCATGCAACAGAGATTTGCAGCGTCCCGAAAGACCCCAGAGGAAGTGATAACGCCGAGCTAGCGGCAAAAAAGGAGAAATTTGAAAAGAAGAACCGGCCTAACGGGACGTGGGCTATTGCAAAAGAATCAGACAGGGCCCCCGGAGCGGCAGGTCAGAAACGGCCCAGAACTTATGATCGGGAGCGTTTCGAGTATAACACAGACATGTACACAATCCTGATGGACGTCGGGTCCAAATATGACATTGATCGTCCATTTCCCATGAAGTCACCACCAGAAAGTAGGGACCCCAAACTGTACTGTCACTTTCACAGTGACATTGGGCATGACACCAATGAATGTAAGAGCTTGAAAAGGGCATTGGATGGCCTAGCCACCAAGGGGTTCTTAAAAAGTTATATCAGCAGGAACACGGGAGGTTCTGGCAAACCCTTCTACAAGAAAAACAAATCCCCTCCCTCGGAGGAAGATGGGAATCGTACCGACCCAGAGTGCGTGGCAGTCATCTCAGGAGGATTGGCCGCCGGCGGGCCGACCATGAGGGGCCAGAAGGATTATGCCAAGCGATTGGGACAAGTGATGCTGTCCGGCAAGGCCACAGTTGACCCGTTTCCAAAAGTTGAAATCGGCGAAGCCGACCGTGGGAAAATCTCCACCCCGCATGACGATCCTTTGGTAATTGAGTTAAAAGTTGCTAACCTAAGGGTTAGGCGTATTTTGGTTGATACAGGAAGTTCGTCGGACATAATTAGTCTAGAGTGCTTGAATCGGCTGCAACATGATCCCTCAAAAATTGAGAAAATCCACTATCCCATTATAGGCTTCGGAGGTAGTGTCATCCACCCAGTCGGCATAATTACCCTTCCTCTGAGGATGGGAAATAAAAAGGAATCTCGGCAAATGGATGTCCGTTTTCTCATAGTGAAAGATCTGACGGCATATAACATCATCTTGGGGCGTCCCACGTTGAACAGGGCAAAGGCTGTCATTGTGACTCATCTGATGCTTCTTAAGATCATTTGTGACGATGGGAGCGTCAGCACTATACATGGTGACCAGCAACAAGCTAGAGATTGCTACCTAACCACCTTGAGTCCAGAAGCATGGGGGACAGGTGAAGAGAAAGGGACGTCGAGCAACAAACGAAAATGTGGCGACACACAACCCAAGGTCGTCAAAGAAACATTAACTATCTCAGCAGGGCACATGGAAGAGAGACGTCCAGAGCCTGTTGGGGCCCATTTCAATGTGGTTTTAAACACAGACAAACCTGACAGAGTAGTGCCCATCGGGATTTCTCCTGACGACCCGCTGGCGGCAGAATTGGTCCACCTTTTGAGAGAATTTGAAGATATCTTTGCTTTCACGGTGGACGAAATGCCGGGTATTGACCCGGCTGTGGCCGTCCATAAGCTGAATGTGGACCCAAACTTTAAACCGGTTCGTCAGAAGAAAAGGAACCATGGGGAAGATAGAAATCAGGCGGCAGCCGCGGAAATACAGAAGTTGATGGAGGCTGGGTTCGTCAGGCCTAGTCAGTACCCCGACTGGGTTGCTAATGTGGTCCTCGTCAAAAAACCTAATGGTACCTGGAGAATGTGTGTTGATTACACCAACCTCAATAGGGCATGTCCAAAGGACAGTTTCCCATTGCCCAAGATTGACCGGCTCGTCGACTCTACAGCGGGGCATGCCATGATGAGCTTTATGGATGCCTACTCAGGGTTTCACCAGATTCCGTTGTGGCCTGACGACCAGGAGAAAACGTCATTTGTTACTGAACAAGGCCTTTACTGCTACAAGGTGATGCCGTTTGGGTTAAAAAATGCACCGGCCACTTTTCAGCGTCTTATTAACACTGTGTTCATTAAGCAGCTCGGCAGGAATATTGAAGCTTACATTGACGATATGATCGTAAAAAGTAAGTTGAGGGCGGCGCATATAACTGATCTCAGAGAGACATTTGAGACTATTCGAGCTTACAACATGAGGTTGAATCCTAAGAAGTGTGTGTTCGGGGTGACGGCAGGCAAATTCTTAGGTTTCTTGATTGATGAAAGAGGAATTGAAGCCAACCCAGACAAAATCCAGGCAGTAATTGATATGAGCTCACCAAAGACAGTGAAGGAGGTCCAGCGGCTCACAGGTTGCTTGGCCGCCCTGGGCAGATTCCTTTCCAGGGCTGGAGACAAGTGCCACTACTTTTTTAGATCTGTCAGAAAGAAGGCCAAGTTTGAATGGTCGGACGAGGCCGAGGCGGCATTGGTCAGATTAAAGGATCACTTACACACCTTGCCTCGTCTTGTTAGTCCCTTGCTAGGAGAGACTTTGTACATGTATCTCGCCGTGTCCGAGCACTCGTTGAGTGCCGTTCTACTGACAGAGAGGGAGGGAATACAGATGCCGGTATACTTTGTCAGTCATGTTCTTCAAAATGCTGAAGTTAGATATCCTACAGTGGAAAAGTTTGGCTTAGCTCTGTTCATGGCCAGCAGAAAGCTCCGTCCTTATTTCTTAGCTCACAAAATAGTGATCTACACCGATCAGCCGCTCAAACTACCCTTCACAAAGCTGGAGGCGTCAGGACGAATGCTGAATTGGGCAATAGAACTGAACGCCTTTGATATCACCTATGAGCCGAGGAAAGCTGTCAAGGGGCAGGCATGTGCCGACTTCATTGTTGAAATGACGAGGCCAGACTTTGCCAAGAATACAAGCACAGTGTGGACAGTGTATGTAGACGGCTCATCCACACAGAATGGATGTGGAGCAGGGATAATCTGTCACTCCCCAGAAGGAGATACTTTTGAATATGCTATGCGATTTAACTTCCAGGCGTCAAATAATGAAGCCGAATATGAAGCCCTGCTTTGTGGCATTAAAATGTGTAAGGCGGCAGGCGCCGAGGAGATTGTAGCACTTTCTGACTCCCAACTGATTGTGAGCCAAGTTAATGGGACCTACGAAGCTAGGGATCCGACTATGGTCAAATACATGCAGGCCGTCCATCAGGAAGTAGAGCCACTGAAAAGCTTTGAAGTAAGGCAAGTCCCTCGCTCGGAAAATAACCAAGCTGATGCCCTGTCAAAGTTGGCAAGTTCCGCGTCTTGTGATACCCCTCGGCACGTGTTCTGGGAGGTAAAAGAGCACAAAAGTGTTGAGCAAATGGAAGTAGAAACTCTTGACAGAACGTCCACATGGATGGATGACATAGTAAACTTCAAAATGAATGGAGTCTTGCCCGAAGACTCAAGGGAAGCGGCAAAACTTCAAAAGAAATGTTCTTGGTTTGAAATGTGGAACGGCACCCTCTACAAAAAGGCCTACTCCCGTCCTTTGTTAAGATGTGTAACACCTGAGAAGGGGCAGGAAATTTTAGAAGACCTTCATCAGGGGTTGTGCAGCTCGCATATTGGTGGAAGGGCTTTGGCTGAAAAGGCACTTCGAACCGGCTATTACTGCCCGACCCTTAAGGAGGACGCAATCTCACTGGTCAAGAAGTGTGACAAATGTCAGCGCTTTTCTCACCTAATACATCAACCGGCACGAGTTCTGACGCCCATTATAAGCCCAATTCCATTTGCTAAATGGGGGATGGATCTCCTAGGCCCATTCACGACCGCACCAGGAGGAAGGCGTTATGTCATCGTTGCCGTAGATTACTTCACCAAATGGGTGGAGGCAGAAGCGCTCAAAAACATAAAAACTGCTGATGTGAGAGCATTCATTTGGAAGAACATCATGACTCGCTTTGGGATTCCACAGGCTATCGTCTTCGATAATGGGCCCCAGTTTGAGACACCTAAGCTGAAAGAGTGGCTGGCAGATCACGGCATACACACCTGTTTTGCATCAGTCGGACGACCCCAAGCCAATGGTCAGGTTGAGGCGTTCAACAAAATTATCTCTGAAGGAATTAAAAAGAAGCTTGACGAAGCCAAAGGCCTATGGGCTGATGAGCTGCCAAATGTCTTATGGTCCATCCGCACCACGGCTAAGAATTCAACCGGTGAAACACCCTTCTTGCTAGCCTATGGCGCCGAGGCTGTCCTACCCATAGAAATGTGTGAGCCAACGTTGAGAGTCATGCTGTATGACGAAAATGCTAACTGGGAGACAATGAAAGCAGCCTTGGACTTTCTGCCCGAGGTTAGAGGAAATGCAGCGCTCAGACAACAGCTGTACAAGATAAGGATGGCAAGAGAATACAACAAGAGAGTCTCTAATAGAGTGCTCAAAGTGGGAGATTTTGTTCTCAGAAAGATGGAGTCCACAGGACGAGCAAATGAACAAGGTAAGCTGACGCCCACTTGGGAGGGACCTTACGAGATCTATGATGAAGTTAGAGATGGAACCTACCGCATTCAAGACATGCAAGGCCGCCCTATTTCACGCACTTGGAATGCCGACAACCTCAAGAAATATTTCTTCTAGATATGTGCTAAGCCTTGTCTTACTTACCACGATCCATTGCCCAAGGGGCGGCCTCTAATGGTCATAGTAGGGTAGTAATTACTTTTGTAACCGGCTAAATTCGCCTTGCAAAGTTATAAATAATACTACTCTATTTGTTTCGTAATATTTATTGTTCGCACAATGAATATAAACATACACACTCCAATGCATAACCAAAGCCTAATTGTATGACGGCCTGAGAAGTGGCCCAGATTAGCAAAAACTCAGCAAGACTAATTGTTTGAAGCCTAAGAAGTGGCCCAGATTAGCACCAAGTTGTAGGCTGATCACCTATCCAACTCCCCTCCTAATATAAGCAAGCCGCTGGCCGACCAGTACAGCATAATACGTGCCAGCGGCACTCACAACTTTGAAACATAGGTTGTTCGCTAAAAAGCCCAGCGGCATGAACAACTTTGAAACATAGGTTGTTCGCTCAACAGCCCAGCGGCATGAACAAACTTTGAAACATAGGTTGTTCACTCAAAAGCCCAGCGGCATGAACAAACTTTGAAACATAGGGTGTTTGCTAAAAAGCGCGGCGGCACGCATGTTTGGCCGGCCAGTCCATTTGACGAGCATGTCTAGCGGCAATCATACCTATTGATTGACTTGCGTCAATCAATATCGTTATAGACACGCTCACCAAAGAAAGTGACGACCAAAGTAGGGCCTAGCGCATGCTCAGTTGCCAGCGGCACCAACCACTTGGAAACAAAGGTTGTCCGCTCAAAATTTCAGCGGCACGATTAACTTCGAAACGAAGGTTGCTTGCTAAAAAGCGCGGCGGCACGAATGTTTGGCCGGCCAGTCCATTTGACGAGCATGTCTAGCGGCAATCATACCTATTGATTGACTTGCGTCAATCAATATCGTTATAGACACGCTCGCCAAAGAAAGTGACGACCAAAGTAGGGCCTAGCGCATGCTCAGTTGCCAGCGGCACCAACCACTTGGAAACAAAGGTTGTCCGCTCAAAATTTCAGCGGCACGATTAACTTCGAAACGAAGGTTGCTTGCTAAAAAGCGCGGCGGCATGAATGTTTGGCCGGCCAGTCCATTTGACGAGCATGTCTAGCGGCAATCATACCTATTGATTGACTTGCGTCAATCAATATCGTTATAGACACGCTCGCCAAAGAAAGTGACGACCAAAGTAGGGTTTAGGGTACACTCGGATGCACCTTGGCAATCATACCTATTGATTAAGCCTATTAAGCCTATTGATCAAGGAATAATCAAATTATGAAGAGCAAGTAAATGCGAGATAGGAGAAACATCAAAAAACCTATTTACTTATAAAACAACGCCCGTAGAAAGGCGTGTGAAAGTAGCTCAGAATTCCTGATCAGGAAAAAGAAAGAGAATTGTTGTGTGCTCAGCAGGCACAATGATACAGACGCCATCAGCGCCAAAACTTTACAACATAATTGTTTTTGCCCTTAGGCACGGGAGCGCTTGAATAAAATTTTTTAAAAAAAATAGGAAAGGAAGCAAATCAGGGGGCGGCCGCATCGTCCTCGTCATCAGATGATACAAACTCAGGGGGCGGCTGACCAAGACGTTCAGCAGCCAACACAGCGGCACTGTGCTCCATTCGCCGCTGGAACCACCCAAGATCATACTCTGACATGTGGCTCTCCCAGGCGTGCTTAACAGCGTCCTTGGTCGCTTGTTCCCCCTGATCATAGGATTCCAGAAGACGCTCACGCAAGGTGCGAACTTGCGATCTGGCCGTCTCTAGCTCCCCACGAAGATGCTCGGCTTCCTCAGCCGCCTCTTTGACCTGAGGGTACTCCCGCAACTGGTCCTGAAGCGCCCGTATTTCCGCCGCCGCTGTCTTGGCCTCCTCGACCATTGCCACCATGTCCTTGTCCTGCGCCAAGATCTTCTTAAGCAGCTCGGCCTTGTCAGATCTCAACGCAGCCACCTCCTTCGCTTGAAGGTCTATGGTCGTCTGCATCTGCAGGCGGACCTCTTCAATGGACTTGAACGCATAGTCACCATGGTGGGTGGACTCAGCCACCTGAGCTTTGAGCTCCTCAGCAGTGCGGGTCTTCCAGCTCTTGCAGAATTCCATGCGGCAGAACAACTGCAGAAGAAGCTACATATTAGTAAATGACTCAAAGGGAAGACAAGTACAAGCAAGTTGGAAATAGACTTACGTCGAGAAGAGTGGCCTGGATCGCACCAAACTGGGCGTCAGTCTTGCGGCCAGGAAGAGAAGCAACATACTCTGCGGGGACGGCCTTAAAAACCTTGCGGCATATAGCCACCCTATCCTTTGACGAATAGTGGGGAGTAGCAGGTACGTTCTCATCCTCGGCAGCAGCTGCATCCTTCCCTTTGTCTTTGGCTATAGGAAAAACAATGGCCTTAGGATGACGCGGAGAGTAAGAAGAACTGCCAGAGGAGGCTCGATACGTCTGAACGACGTTCGAATAATACTTACCGCCCGAAGACCTAGCTCGGCGGGCCACCTCCGCCGGTATCTGAGAGCGGACGTCGGCCGGGATTCCCGAAAGAGGGTCCTCCACCAAGTCCACCACCAGAGACGGCTTGTCCACGCCCATCTCTTCGTCATCAGGGCATCCCCCCTCAGCAACCTTCGACTCGTCTTTCTTCACGAGACGGCGAGGTAGGGGTTTTGGCTTCTTGAAGGTACTCGGAGTCTCCGAGCCAGCCGGCACAGCTCTCTTCTTCAGCTGGGACAGAGTCGTCCCCTTCTTCTTCCCTGACGCCCTAGCCGCGTCCTTAGCTTGCTAAAAAAGAAAGGACAGTCAAATATTAGGCCTCGTCATCTATCACAAGTCACTCACAAGACAGTGGCTCGTCATTTAAAAGGACGCCCGTCTTAAAAATGACGAGGCGTACCTCATCTATCACAAGTCACTCACAAGACAGTGGCTCGTCATTTAAAAGGACGCCCGTCTTAAAAATGACGAGGCGTACCTCATCAATCACAAGTCACTCACAAGATAGTGGCTCGTCATTTAAAAGGACGCCCGTCTTAAAAATGACGAGGCGTACCTCATCAATCACAAGTCACTCACAAGATAGTGGCTCGTCATTAAAAAGGACGCCCGTCTTAAAAATGACGAGGCGTACCTTATCAATCACAAGTCACTCACAAGATAGTGGCTCGTCATTAAAAAGGACGCCCGTCTTAAAAATGACGAGGCGTACCTTATCAATCACAAGTCACTCACAAGATAGTGGCTCGTCATTAAAAAGGACGCCCGTCTTAAAAATGACGAGGCGTACCTTATCAATCACAAGTCACTCACAAGATAGTGGCTCGTCATTAAAAAGGACGCCCGTCTTAAAAATGACGAGGCGTACCTTATCAATCACAAGTCACTCAATAAATAGTGGCTCGCCATTAATAAGGACGCCCGTCTTAAAAGTGACGAGGCGTACCTTATCATGTGCAAGTCAATCGCAGAAAAGTGGCTCGTCATTAAAAAGGACGCCCGTCCCAAAAATGACGAGGCATACCCTATCAATCACGAGTCACTTGGAAAAAAAAAAAACACTAACTAAGGGGCCCGTCAATAAAAAGTGACGAGGCCTACCTTAGCAAACACGGGTCAGATATCAGGATATCGGCTCGTCACTAAAAAGTCGTCCACTGTAGACGCTGGACGGGAAAAGTTTAACTTGCAAAAAACAACAACCTAAGAGAGTACTTACCTTCTCCTCCAACTCGGCCTTGGCTTTCTGCATCTTGGCCTCATAGATGTCCGCCATCCAATCGGTCATATCGCCCTTCCCAATATCCGCCGCCGATAGCTTGCTCATTCCTTCCTCTGTGAACAAAAGAAATCCAAAGTTAGAAAAAATGAAGATAAAATAGACCAACGCGGAACGGCACATAAATTGGCATACAACCTCGAGTCATGGAATATCCTAAGCCTACGGCCGCTAGAAAGGCCTCGTTCCGAAACTGGCTAATGTGCGGCAACCACTCGGCCGGCACATGGAAACTCTTATCCACTGTTAAGTGGTAAGTGTTGGCCCTGAACAGGACCATTATCTGATCCCACTCTTCGGCAGTAAGGGGGGGAAGGGGCTCGTCACGATCCATGAAGTTGGCGTCACAGTTCCAACGGCTCATTCTCTCATACATCTCCTGGTCGTCAGTGTAAAACACGACCCACCTCTTCCTCCACATATGCCACTTGCTGAGCTTGCCGACCACTGTCTGGTAGGTACCACGGCTGCTCAGATTAAACCACCCTTTGGCGGCACTGGGGGAACGAGAGAGGGAGACCAGATGCAGAAAGGCATTGAAGGACGGCTCCACGTCGTTCAGTGCACATTTGGCAATGTAGCCAAAGATATCCGCCCATGAGTTGGGGGTCAGCTGGGCCACCCCAATATTGAAACCATCTAACACCTCCACAACGAAGGGGTGTGGAGGGAATCTCATGCCGAGTTTGATTGACGCGGCATACACAGGGAATTCTCCCTCGGCAAGCAGGCTGACGGTCGAGTCCAGACCGGCCGGCACGCGCATTTGGTACCCTTCCCCCACGCAGAGGTCATCCCTCATCTTGGCTCCGTGCCTGTCTAGCCACCGCATCCAGCCCACGTCTGGGTGAATCTCTGACGGAAGCAATTGGGCCTCCTCCCGTCCTCTGGGCCTAATAAGCTGGGGAGCAGCTTCTTGTTCCTCGGCGGCCGATGACAATGGAGCGACGCTTGGCTCCCCCACTGCCTGGCTCGCTGTACCCTTCGACGAGCTTGCCGCCTGCTCCCCCGCCTCGACGTACTCGTCGATCTCTTGAAAGAGTTCGGCAAATTCTTCGTCGACTGCCGAGGCGGTGGAAGAATATCTCTCCCTAGGAGGTGTCGATGCTTCTTCCCGCAAGCGCAGGCGCGTCGGATCTGCCGTTTGCTTGGTTCTAGCCATGCCTTCTGCATAGTGAACGAAGCACGGCTTAGGGGTGACCAACAATGAAGAAAAAGACGCGATTGGGCGTCCGCCCCGACAAAAGATGAACGGCGGAAAAATCTTAAATAAAACCTTTAAACCCTTACCTAGTACTAAGAGGTCGGCCGCTAACAAAGAGAAAAATGACGAGAGGATAACAAAAACAAGAAAGGCGAAAACTAACCTTGAAAGATCTGCGAAGTACTTGGTGAAGAACAGGATGAGTTTCGCGAAGAACGAGATGAGTTTCGCGAAGAACGGGATGAGTGTGACGAGGAAAAGGATGAGTCTCGTGGTGGCCGGAAATCGCCTGATGGTGGTAGGAACACGCCGGAAATCGCCTATGAAAGCTCTGTGAAAATGAAATGTAAAAAATGAAATTTACCCCCCTCACCTCTATATATAGGGAGGGGCAAAATGGAGAAAGGTGACACGTGTCACCATCTCAACACCTGACCCAAAGATGAAGATGCAAAACAAGAGTCAAGAAGCGATACCCGGAATGTGTTTCCAGAAATGCCCTTCTTGAGGGGCAAATGTTGTGGGCAAAATTACCGTGCCTTCGTGTACCAATGAGGACGTGACACATGGCACGTATTGCGCCCCCTAAAGCAGAAATCATACGAAGTCTACTCCGAGGCATGAGTATTAATCTAGGTATCTACAATGTATGTATTTAAGTGTGTATAAATGTATGTATAAAACCTATACCTGGAAAGGGGCTTAATTAGTATGTATCCCAAGTGAATGACTAAGCACAATAGGCCCAAACAGCCCACTATTGCCAAATGAGGCCAGAGAATTGTAAGGAGAAAGGACACGTGTCCTCCTCCCATTCCCCAGCCAATCATGTAAGGGGAATATTAGGTCATTCCCCCAAAAACCTAGTACTATAAATATTCCCACTTCCCTAGAAAAAAGGGTCACAATCAATACATTCTAGAGCAATTGCTGCTCTGCCTTCTCTCTACTTTCTCTCTCTATAAAAATACAATCTTGTTTAATCTGTAAAAGTTACCAAGAAACCTCCCAGGTATCTCACCGGAAAAACCCCACAACACTTTAAAATACAGAATTTAAATAGAATAGGTAAAGAAGAAGAGAATTATACCAATCCGGCCTATAGCACGGAACAACCATGAATTAATTGTGATTGGGCGAAAGAATTGAATAACGAACAAACACGAACACACACACACACACACACACACACACACACACACACACACACACACACTCGTGTGTGTGCGCGCGCAGGAAAGGGGCGAAGAGCAAGGGGCGGCGACAAGGGCAGCGCTCGCGGGCTGGGCGCAGCGTGCGAGCAAGAGGCGAGGCACAGCAGTGCTGTGCGCGCGGGACGAGGGGCGGGCACAGCGCTGGGTGCGCGGGACAGAGCAGGCACATCACGCGAGGGAGCGCGGCACAAAGCAGGCACACAGCGCGAGGGCGCGAGGGAAGGCGACGGGCGAGCACACGGCACGAGCACCCGAGTGCTGGGCGGTCGTGTGTGAGCCGAGCAAAGAGAGGAGAGGAGTGAGGTGCAAGAAATCAAAGAGAGGGTTTATGAGATTTTTGGGTTTCATTTAATGATGGGGAGTCCTATTTATAGGCTCCCTATTTTCACTGGGCTAGGCTTAGGAAAATAGAATTGGGCTTAGGGAATTAAATGATTGGGCTTGCTTAGGATTTGAATTAAATTCTTTTGATTGGGCTCGTTTAATAAAACGAATTGGACTTTTCATTTAAAACCCGGAACCTTTTAAAATTACTTGCAACCCATTTTATTTCCCGACTCAAGAATTAAATTCGTTTCGTAATTAATTAAAATAAATAAATATTCTAATTAATTAAAATACATTAAATAAAATACATTTAAATATTATTTAAATACTAATTAATCGTAAAATGCTTTATAAGTATAATAAAATATACTTATAAATATTATAAAAATACGAGGTATTACAGTCTACCCTCCTTAAAAGAAGTTTCGTCCCGAAACTTGGGTTCGGAAATCAAAATTCAACTCAAAACTTGACACTTTCTGAGACTTTCAATGCGTTCATTTGCAAAAATATTTAAGTTGATGTACTCTTTACATGATTAAACAGGACAATAATAAGTGCAAATTCAATAGAAAGTACTAAATTGAGCATAAAATAGGGGAAAACAAGGTAAAAAGCGCGAAATTCTACCGCATTCTACCCCCTTAAAAGACACGAGTTACGACCCCGTAACTCAACTAACCTCGGGAAAAAGCTCGGGATATTTCTTTCTCATTTCGTCCTCCGCTTCCCAAGTAGCTTCCTCAGATTCTTGATTAGACCACAACACTTTGACAATTTTCACATCTTTAGTACGCGTACTACGCACTTTGCTATCAAGGATTTTGACAGGTCTTTCCTCAAAGGTTAGACTTTGGTCTAATTCTATGGTCTCCGGTTGCAACACATGCGATTTGTCCGGGATATATTTCCTTAACTGAGATATGTGGAACACATTATGCACTCTATGCAAGTCCATAGGCAAGGCTAGTCTATAAGCTACCTTTCCGATTCTTTCTAAGATTTCATATGGGCCTATGTACTTAGGGCTTAACTTCCCTTTCTTTCCAAATCTCATGACACCTTTCATTGGTGACACTTTGAGTAACACTTTGTCACCTATATTGAACTCTTCATCCCTACGTTTCAAGTCTGCATAACTCTTTTGGCGATCTTGCGCCGCTTGAATCTTCGATTGGATGGTTCTGATTTGGTTTATGGTGTCTTCTATCATTTGAGGTCCCAACACTACGGTTTCACTAATATCATTCCAGCAAAGTGGACTTCTACACTTTCGTCCATACAAAGCCTCAAATGGTGTCATTCCAATGCTAGCATGATAGCTATTGTTATAGGAAAACTCAATCAAATCTAGGCTATCTTCCCAACTTCCTTGGAAATCAATAACGCATGCCCGAAGCATGTCCTCCAGGGTTTGGATAGTCCTTTCAGTTTGTCCATCCGTGGCTGGGTGGAAGGCTATACTCATTTTCAATGTCGTACCAAAGCTCTTCTGCACACTTTTCCAGAAATTTGAAAGAAACCTTGAATCCCTATCCGACACGATATCCTTAGGAACTCCATGTAACCTCACAACATTCTTAATGTAAGCTTTAGCAAGTTGTTCCATTTTCCAGGTTTCCTTCATTGGTATAAACACTGCTGACTTAGTCAACCTATCTATCACAACCCAAATTGTATCATTCCAAGTCTTTGACTTAGGTAAACAAGTGACGAATAGAAATACAGTCCCATTTCCAACTGGGAATCTCAAAAGGTTGGACCTTTCCTTGAGGTCTCCTGTGCTCTATTTTAACCTTCTGACAAGTCAGACATCTAGCCACAAATTCAGCCACATCGTTCTTCATCCTTGGCCACCAATAGACCTTTTTCAAGTCTTTATACAACTTGTCACCACCTGGGTGCACAGAATATGGCGTATTATGCCCTTCTTTCATCAATCTCTCTTTCAATTCCCCACACTTTTGAGGCACGCACCACCTGCCTTTGTACCTCAAACTTCCATCATCATGGATTCGGAATTCTAACTCTTTACCTTGCGAAATCTTTTCCTTGATTTGCTCCAACTTTACATCACCAGCCTGATTCTCCCTAGTCTCATCAAATATTGACGGTTGGATGGTTAAGGCATTCATCATTCATCATTCACTATTTCCAGGTTCAAACGCTGCATGTCCTTACACAGCTCGTTAGCAACTACTAACGCATTAACATTATTACTTGATTTCCTACTCAAGGCATCCGCAACTATATTGGCTTTTCCCTCATGGTACTGGATGTCCAAATCATAGTCCTTAATCAACTCCAACCACCTTCGTTGGCACATATTCAGGTCCTTCTGTGTGAAGATGTACTTTAAACTCTTGTGATCCGTAAATATCCTACACTTCACACCATACAGATAGTGCCTCCATATCTTCAATGCAAACACTATAGCAGCTAGCTCTAAATCATGGGTAGGGTAATTGGATTCATATGGCTTCAATTTCCATGACGCATGCGCAATAACCTTCCCGTTCTGCATCAATACACACCCTAAACCATTCTTAGAGGCATCACTATACACATCATACGCACCACACTCATCTGGCAAGGTTAACACTGGCGCGGTTGTCAATCGCGTACTTAAGGCTTGGAATGCTTCCTCACACTGGTCACTCCATTCAAACTTTGCTTCCTTCTTCATCAAGGTAGTCATGGGCTTGGCTATCCTAGAGAAGTCTTGCACAAAGCGCCTATAGTAGCCAGCTAATCCCAGAAAACTACGAATGTCAGTCACACTCTTGGGTGTAGGCCATTCACTAACGGCTTTGATCTTAGCAGGGTCAACTGCCACTCCTTCTTTAGATACAAAATGTCCCAAAAATACAACTCTTTCCAACCAAAACTCACACTTTGAGAACTTGGCATACAACTGGTTATCTCTCAAGGTACTCAACACAGATCTCAAGTGTTCCGCGTGATCCTCTTCACTCTTTGAAAACACTAGGATGTCATCTATGAAAACCACTACAAAATTGTCCAAATAGGCATGGAATACACGGTTCATTAAGTCCATAAATATTGCAGGGGCATTGTTTAACCCAAAAGGCATAACAGTGAGCTCATAATGTCCGTATCTAGTCCTGAATGCGGTCTTTGGTATGTCCTGATCAGCGATTCTCAATTGATGATAACCCGAACGCAAATCGATCTTTGAAAAGATTCCAGCTTCTTTCAGTTGGTCAAATAGGTCTTCTATCCTAGGTAAAGGATACTTGTTCTTGATCGTGACCTTATTGAGCTCCCTGTAGTCTATACAGAGCCTCATACTTCCATCCTTTTTCTTCACAAACAACACTGGTGCTCCCCAAGGCGATGCACTTGGCCTAATGTAACCTTTCTCCAATAGATCCTCCGGTTGGCCTTTTAACTCATTCATTTCTGCTGGAGCCATTCGATAAGGTGCTTTTGAAATAGGGGCGGTTCCAGGCACTAAATCTATGGTAAAGTCAATAGGTCGATGGGGAGGCATCCCCGGGATCTCTTCTGGAAATACATCAAGGAATTCATTAACTACTACAATATCTTCAGGCTGACCCTTGACCACATGCTCTAGGTTCCTCTCATTACATAAGAAGGTTGGGTTCCCTTTACCGACTAGCTTTACGAGTTCCATTGCCGTGATGATTCCTATGTTCTTAGGCTTGCCAAAACGATGATATGACACCACTTTGCCTAGGCTAGACCTCAAGTGAACCTTCTGGTTCTCACAATCTATTTTGGCTTTGAACATGGCCAACCAATCCATTCCTAGAATTACATCTAGCTCTCCTAACTCAAACTCGATTAGGTTAGATAAGAACACGGTCTTGGCTATGGTCAAAGGCACATCTCTATGGATTTTGGTACACTTCACTATACTACCAGTAGGTATGACTATAGGTACTTCAATTGTTTCAGGCTCTTTCAACCCTAGTTTCCCCAAAGCATCTACTGATATAAAAGAATAACTCGCATCAGAATCATATAGAACTTTAACTAAAACGAAATTAATAGAAAAAGTACCCGCTATGACGTCAGAGGAAGTTTCCGCTTCTTGCCTAGATATCACATTCAACTTTCCTTGGGCAACTCCTTTGTTATAGCCACCTCCATTGGTGTTCGCATTGTTGTTTCGGTTTCCATTCTGCTGTTGGTTTCCTCCTGGCTTTCCATGGTTCTGGTGGTTACCATTGCTGTTGCCATTGCTACCACCTTGGTGGTTCCTTTGGTTTCTACCTCCATTTCCCCCATTTCGGTTCTAACTGTTCCGATTATTGCCTTGGTGGTTACCTTGGTTAGGCTTCCCATTCTTAGAATAGCATTCATACTCCCTATGGCCTAACTTCTGGCAGAATCTACAAGTCACTAAGTTTCCATCACAATCCTTTCCAGGGTGATTCATGTTACAGCGGCTACAGTCGTAGGTCCGTACTCCATTCCTTCCAGACTGATTTCCACCACCTTGGTTGTTGCGATTACCGCCATTGTTAGCCCTAAAATGGAAATTTCCATTTCCTTTATGCTTCTTAAAATTCCCCTGATTCTGATGGTTATTCCTTTGATTCGAGCTTCCGCCATCCTTTCTCTTTTCAGCACTACCATTCTTCCTTTGTTGTAACCCAAACAGGTGAGCAACTTTCCCGTACAGGGTGTCTAATGAGGTAAAGGTCTCTCTAGACAACAACAGTTGTAAGTCCATGGTTAAACCATTCTCAAATCTTTGAGCCCTGAGCTCTTCCATTGCAACTACTTCAGGTGCAAACCTAGACAACTCTATAAACTTAGAATAGTATTCCGTCACAGACAGACCCCCCATTTTGAGTTTAATGAACTCCTGCGCCTTTTGCTTCTTCAGATAAGGTGGGTAAAACTTGTTCCTTAGTGCAGTTTTGAATGCTTCCCACCCAAAGTTAGGTGTGGCTCTAAGGGTATTCTCACATCGTTGCCACCATAAATCAGCTTCACCTCTCAGGTAGTACACAGCACTGTTCACCCTAAGGTTTTCGGGGCAATTCACAGCGACAATGAGCTTATCAAACTCTCTCAACCAGTTTTCAAGCACATTTGGTTCAATCTCTCCGCTATACAGTGGAGGCTTGCTTTGAGCTATTTTCTTAAACATTTCCCCAGCCGGATCATGCACTGGGTTGGCTCTAGTTTGAGCTAGGTCTCGAACTACCTCAGCTAGTTGTCTAACCACTTCAGAAATCTCTTGGTTAGCCATATCCCTTCTCCTGAATAAAATAAAAAGGCTAACTTTAATATTGGTTGGACATGACATTACTAAGGCACTAGTTCGACAATGAACCTACTCACAACAAGAACACGTTTAGGCGCACCCTAGGGGAAGAGTTGGCATCATTCTTGGGCCTTCTCACCCCACTATTCGATTCAAGTAAATTTAGATGGTTGCTACTAGACTACCTTGCACATAAAATTTCATTGAAGAAATAACAATTAATCCCTTTGCGATACCCACAAGACTTAGAATTGAGAATTGAACTTAAGAGATAACGAAAAGGAAATTTTATTCTTTTATTAAAACTCCAATGAATAAGTCTTACATCCACTAATGCCATAACATTTATTCTCCAACTATAATAAAACTAAAAACCATAAATAGTAGCTTTGCCACTTTATTACTCAACGAAAAATAAAACTAAGAATTACATTTCTTTAGAGACTAACGTCATCACGACAATCATTTATTTCCTTGTGTTTCTCTGGAGTAAAGTCTTGATCATTAGGATCATCCAAGTCTTCTTCCGGATCCGAGTCTTCATCCATAGCCTCATCATTTTGTTGTGGCTCACTATCAACCACATTGTTCTCCTCAAGCTCATCTTCAGATCCACTGGATATCTCAATGGTTGGTTCAGGAACTATAGCATTAGGATTTTCAATCTCTTTCTAACGACCCTAATAATCTCTTTCAATCTCTACCACATCATCATCACTATCCTCCTCAACCTCACTATCTTGCTCATCATGGATCATGCCATCCTCACCATCACTTTCTATTCCTCCATAGCCCATACCTAGACCCGTAGAATACTTCCATCCTCATAGCTATTTTCCGCAACCTCTAAGATAGTAGCAAGAACCTCATAATCATACTTCCACCTACCATCACTAGTCCCATATTTGTACCAATTAGGGGTACCATCACCAAAATGCATGTCACTGAACTTGTTCTTGAGGTCTATGTAAGGGTTCTTATGGGGCAAACAATGAATAACCATACTAGCCATCATATCTTTGTGCCTAAGGTGGGGCATATTCTTGGTCGAAGCCAAATAGTCACAAGCAAACACGATCTTCTGAACATACATGCAAGGAGTCTCATTATCCATCTTCTCTAAGTATACTAGACTGGTGAACTTAGAAGGTAGCATCCTTAATTCCTGAAAATTCACAACTAAAAAGTCTTACTAACGCGTTTCCATAGAAATTCCAACCCCAAAAGGATACAATAAATAGTTCGTGGAGCCATACAATTTTCAATGCACAAATATATGCTCAACATGAAATATGATGCAATTAATCACATAGAGCAAGATAAAACATGGTTAGAACATATACATGGCAATTAATAATCCACATAATCACATAAAATGCATACTTAAACTAATATGCCCTTCTTAGTCTACCCATTTCTCACTTGAAAATAATATTAATTTTCGAAATTAATTAAGAAATAACTCCTAACTTAGTTGAAATTATTTAAATTAAAATCGAAAATTAATAAGAATTATTGATTAAATAAATAAATAAATAAATAAATTTCGGATAATTAAAAAAAAATAGAAATCCGAAAAAAAATTAAAATATAAATTTGAAAAAAAAAAAATATTCGAATAATAATAAATAAATAAATAATTACATAAAATAAATAAATAACGGATATTTAAGAAAATCCGAAAATAATAAAATTTATTCGAATTTAATTTGAAATTTTCGAGTGAAATAAAAAAAATATTTCGGAAAATTTAATTAAATTAAATAATAACCCAACTTTTCAACTCATTTCAAACGACCTAAAATAATTGATATTTGACCTTTAAAATATTGAGTACTCAAAATAATACGTTTTGACTTTAGGAAAATAATATTTAAAATCCTAAAGTTCCGCATTAGTCTCCGATTACCACTTTGTAGTATTGATTACTACAAAGAAGGAATAAATCTGAGCACTAGTATATCACTTTGTAACACCCTAATAATTCCTTGCTTTTATAAAACCATTTTTCAACTTAAAATAAAGGAATTACTAAAGCATTACCGCCACCGTGATAACGGTTAAGGCTATTACCAGAATTACGCAGCGGAATTTAATGTCAACTAACTTTTAAAAACATAATTAACGAAATATCGAGGCCTCCTACAATTTGGAACCATAATGGCCCAAAGCCCAAAGTATAAATAGTTCAAACATTTCAAACATAATTAAAGTATTATTAAACGGTTCGAAATACGAAAACATGCAACTCTCTCGATCATCCCAAACCACATGATTCCGATCTACCAACCTGCTATTTTATTCTACTCCCCATCAATGCAAGTGCAAATGATAGATCATCATAGGGTCATTAAGGCAAAGGCCATGACCAAAACACACAAAGCACGTAGTCAGCAAAAGCTGAGTACTTACAAGAATAGAGTGAATGAAGCTAAATCATGCATCACTCACTAAGTACTAATCAACATGCAAAAGCCATATAATAATAATCGATCAATCATGAATACAAGACTCGACTCTTGACTCGACTCTTGACTCACAATTCAATTAGAATAAGCTTCGAACGGGCCAAAAGAATATTCCATAAAGGAAAGGTGATGGGAGCCAACCATACACCAAATAATAAATAACAAATTCGGGCCATACCGAGTGTCGGGCCATACAGACGGAATTCCTGCGCATATTATAAATGAAACAACGTCTTGTATCATTAGTAGGAGTACGAGCTTTCCGACAAGACTCCCCCCATTGTTCATACTCAAGGTATATACGTTCCAAGAGTTTTGAAGCTTTACGTTTATTAATATTTTATTAAAGGTGAACTCACGACTCAACAATGTACATTCATACAATTAATAAACAACAACCAAACAATCTTATTTTAATGCTTTAGGACTTGTGATCAACAAAGCAAGACACTTGTGAAATTACTACTATGTTCCTCCTCACCAAAGTGAGACTCCACATCATGCACATTAACATGAGGGTTGTGCCCTTGCACGACAAATCCTAATTCATTTCATACATAATATTCCCAACTGAACCCTACATGTGCGGTGGCTTACACGAGCTAACCCTTCACATGTGGTAAAATAAATAGTACAACGAGGTATGAATAATTGGCTCAAAGTATGCTAGACATCCCGTACAATAGCACATTAATAAATAATCCATCCCTTGCATGTGAAACAAACCATACATGCATAAATATTGAACAACATGATTGACAATGAAATCCATACTCATAATAATCTCAACATACTTGTTCAACAATTAATCCAACAAATCCAACATCATAAATCACATGCTTGTTCACCAAAATAAACATGATTTCACATAATATAATTCACATCAACAACAATCATGTAATTCTCTTGACAATTGGTGTGGTCGCCCTAGACTTGTACGTACCTTAAATACCTAAGCGTAGGGGCCACTTTGCAATAACGAGCACTCTGTGAGGTTATGATTCATATGACAGTTCATAAATCATGCGGAAAAACCATAAAGCCAGGAAACATATTATTTACACATAATCATTTAGCATAGTTTAGATGCATACTCTTTGTTGCGTGCCTTCCCTAGCTGCGCCCGAACCGAACAAGAACAAGTCTTTAGGACTCCAAGTGTCGTCCCTCCGTAGATAGTCCACAGCACGTCCGGATCCGCCTTAAGATTGACCAACTAGAATCGCCCTTAAGGTTCTAATATTTTCGGTTGGGTAGGCAAGAATATTGGCTGATTTTTCTGCTTAAAAATCTTAGTTTTGAATACTTAAAAACTTGTTTTTAAATAATGACCCCTAGGCCTTTATTTATAGAGTTATGGAAAAGGAATCGCAATCCTAGTAGGATACGAATTAATTGAAATCAGAATCCTACATGAATTCTATTTAATTAATTTATCTAATTAGGAATAGGAATTTAATCACACACTAACTCTTGCAGTTTTAGGAATCACGCATGAGCACAAACTCACACACACACACGGCAGCCACAAGGGCTGCCCATGCGCATGCGAGCAGCAGCCCATGCAGCGCGGCCCACGCATCCGTGGCCTTGGTGCGCGCTGGGCTTGTGGCGTGCGTGCTTGCTGGGCGATGGCCCGGCTTCGTGCTGGGCCTTCGTCCGGCAGGCCTCGTCCGATGCTAATTCGTACGATACGCTTCCGATTAAATTTCCATTTCCGGAATCTATTTCCGATACGAACAATATTTAATATTTCCGATTCCGGAATTAATTTCCGATTCGAACAAATATTTAATATTTCCGTTTCCGGAATTATTTTCCGATTCCGGTAATATTTCCGATTCTGACAATATTTCCGTTTCCGGCAATATTTCCGATTCTGGTAATATTTCCATTTCCAATAATATTTTCCGATACGTACCATGTTTCCGTTTCCGGCAACATCTACGACTTGGATAATATTCATATTTCCGATACGATCCATATTTCCGTTTCCGGCAATATCATCGTTTCCGGAGTATTCATTTCTTGCCTGTGACGATCTTAGCTCCCACTGAAACCAAGATCCGTCGGTTCCGAATATTCATAGATGGAGTATTTAATGCCATTAAATACTTGATCCGTTTACGTACTATTTGTGTGACCCTACGGGTTCAGTCAAGAGTAAGTTGTGGATTAATATCATTAATTCCACTTGAACTGAAGCGGCCTCTAGCTAGGCATTCAGCTCACTTGATCTCACTGAATTATTAACTTGTTAATTAATACTGAACCGCATTTATTAGACTTAACATAGAATGCATACTTGGACCAAGGGCATTATTTCCTTCAGTCTCCCACTTGTCCTTAGGGACAAGTGTGCATTTCCTAATTCCTTTGTCGCTCGATGCTTGCTCTTGAACATAAGGTAAGAGTTGTCATCCTTATTATGTCCAGAGGTGTTCCTCGGTTTCAGAGTTCAACTGATCAAATAAACAGATAATCATAGCCTATGATTCATCCGAGCACGGCCATGCATTTCACAGTTTCTAGCTCTCCGAGTGGCCTTGTACAACTTTTAAGCATCTCTTCCCGATTTATGGGAGGACAATCCCAATCTTGCGATCTTGAGATTAGACTTCGTTTGATAGGTGATTACCTGAGCGTTGCCTTTATAGCCTCCTTTTACGGTGCGACGGTTGGTCAACGTCAAGGCAACCAGTTCTCAAACAAGTAATCTCAAATCACTCAGGTATTGAGGATTTAGTGTCTAATAATTTAATGAAATTTACTTATGACAGACTTTCATCTCTTACAGTAAAGTTTCATAGGTCTTGTCCGATACTAGTCTTCCCAAAGTAAGTATCTATGCAAATGATTATGACATTGCCATGTCCACATAGTTCAAGAAACAGAACTACTAGTCATCTTGCATTCTAATCGTCTAACGTTTTCTATGCGTCCAATTTTATAGAAAACTCCGATTAGGGACCATTTTCAACCTTTGACATTCAAGTTCACTTGATAGACATTTCTTAGTCACAGGACTGGTCCTGACAGTCTATCTTGAATATATCGTCAAGTTGAAGGGACTCATCATTTAATAAACCACAAATTAAATGGAAAAATGAATTTCTTTCATTTATTGTGAATGATTAACCAATAATGTTTTACAAAGATTTAAACTCTAAAACTTTAAAACATTAAACAGAGACATCAAAGCCATTCTCCAATATGCTTGATTCCCATAGCTGCAGTGTGCGAGTTGTGCTTCGCTTGCGGCAGAGGTTTAGTTAATGGATCTGATATGTTGTCATCAGTTCCAATTTTGCTTATCTCGACTTCTTTTCTTTCAACGAACTCTCGTAGAAGGTGAAATCTACGAAGTACATGCTTGACTCTCTGGTGGTGTCTAGGCTCTTTTGCCTGTGCAATAGCTCCGTTATTATCACAATACAGGGCTATTGGTCCTTTAATGGAGGGGACTACACCAAGTTCTCCTATGAACTTCCTTAGCCATATAGCTTCCTTTGCTGCTTCATGTGCAGCAATGTACTCCCCTTCAGTTGTAGAATCCGCAATGGTGCTTTGCTTAGCACTTTTCCAGCTTACTGCTCCTCCGTTGAGGCAGAAGACAAACCCAGACTGTGATCTGAAATCATCTTTGTCGGTTTGGAAACTTGCGTCCGTATAGCCTTTAACAATTAATTCATCATCTCCACCATAGACCAGGAAGTCATCTTTGTGCCTTTTCAGGTACTTCAGAATGTTCTTGGCAGCAGTCCAATGCGCCTCTCCTGGGTCTGACTGGTATCTGCTCGTAGCACTGAGTGCGTACGCAACATCCGGGCGTGTACATATCATAGCATACATTATTGAACCAATCAATGATGCATATGGAATCCCATTCATTCGTCTACGCTCATCAAGTGTTTTTGGGCACTGAGTCTTGCTTAGAGTCATTCCATGAGACATGGGTAGGTAGCCTCGCTTGGAGTCCGCCATCTTGAACCTATCAAGCACCTTATTGATATAAGTGCTTTGACTAAGTCCAATCATCTTTTTAGATCTATCTCTGTAAATCTTGATGCCCAATATGTACTGTGCTTCTCCTAGATCCTTCATCGAAAAACATTTCCCAAGCCAAATCTTGACAGAGTTCAACATAGGAATGTCATTTCCGATAAGCAATATGTCGTCGACATATAATACTAGGAAAGCAATTTTGCTCCCACTGACCTTCTTGTATACACAAGATTCGTCCGCGTTTTTGATGAAACCAAAGTCACTGACTGCTTCATCAAAACGTATATTCCAGCTCCTGGATGCCTGCTTCAATCCGTAGATTGACTTCTTTAGCTTGCATACCTTTTTAGCATTCTTTGGATCCTCAAAACCTTCAGGCTGTGTCATAAACACAGTTTCTGTTAAAACGCCGTTTAAGAAAGCAGTTTTGACATCCATCTGCCATATTTCGTAATCGTAATATGCAGCGATTGCTAACATTATTCGAATAGACTTTAGCATTGCAACTGGTGAAAAGGTTTCATCGTAATCCACACCGTGGACTTGCCTGTAACCTTTTGCAACCAATCTAGCTTTGAAAACTTCAAGTTTCCCATCCTTGTCCTTTTTCAGTTTGAAAACCCATTTGCTTCCAATGGCTTGGTAGCCATCTGGCAAATCGACCAAATCCCATACTTGGTTTTCAGACATGGAGTCTAATTCAGATTGCATGGCTTCTTGCCATTGCTTGGAGCTAGGGCTCGTCATAGCTTGCTTGTAAGTCGCAGGTTCATCACTTTCAAGTAATAGAACGTCATAGCTCTCGTTCGTCAAAATACCCAAGTACCTTTCCGGTTGAGATCTATATCTTTGCGATCTACGCGGGGTAACATTTCTAGATTGACCATGATTCTCACCAGATTCTTCTAAAGATCTCTGAGTTTCATCCTGAATGTCATCTTGAGCATTCTCTAGAGTTTGTTGTTCGACTCGAATTTCTTCGAGGTCTACTTTTCTCCCACTTGTCATTTTGGAAATATGATCCTTCTCCAAAAAGACACCATCTCGAGCAACAAACACTTTGTTCTCAGATGTATTGTAGAAGTAATACCCCTTTGTTTCCTTTGGATAGCCCACAAGGATACATTTGTCAGATTTTGGATGAAGTTTGTCTGAAATTAATCGTTTGACGTATACTTCACATCCCCAAATCTTAAGAAAAGACACATTTGGAGGCTTTCCAAACCATAATTCGTATGGAGTCTTTTCGACAGCTTTAGACGGAGCTCTATTTATAGTGAGTGCAGCTGTATTTAGTGCATGTCCCCAAAATTCTAATGGAAGTTCGGCCTGACCCATCATTGACCTGACCATGTCTAGCAAGGTTCTGTTCCTCCGTTCTGACACACCGTTCCATTGTGGTGTTCCAGGAGGAGTCAATTCTGATAGAATTCCACATTCTTTCAGATGGTCATCAAATTCATAGCTCAGATATTCACCGCCTCTATCAGACCGCAGTGCCTTAATCTTCTTGCCTAATTGATTCTCTACTTCACTCTGAAATTCCTTGAATTTGTCAAAGGATTCAGACTTATGCTTCATTAGGTAGACATAACCATACCTACTGAAGTCATCAGTGAAAGTGATAAAGTAGCTGAAACCACCTCTAGCATTTGTACTCATTGGTCCACATACATCTGTATGGATTAAACCCAATAGTTCATTTGCTCTTTCTCCAACTTTAGAGAAAGGTTGCTTTGTCATTTTGCCAAGTAAACATGATTCGCATTTACCATAATCCTCTAAGTCAAATGGTTCTAGAATTCCTTCTCTTTGAAGTCTTTCTAAGCGTTTCAAGTTTATATGGCCTAATCGACAATGCCACAGATAGGTGAGATCTGAATCATCCTTTTTGGCCTTTTTGGTATTTATGTTATATACTTGTTTGTCGTGATCTAATAAATAAAGTCCATTGACTAATCTAGCAGATCCATAAAACATCTCTTTAAAATAAAACGAACAACTATTGTCTTTTATTATAAAGGAAAATCCCTTAGCATCTAAGCAAGAAACTGAAATGATGTTTTTAGTAAGACTTGGAACATGGAAACATTCTTCCAGTTCCAAAACTAGCCCGGAGGGCAACGACAAATAGTAAGTTCCTACAGCTAATGCAGCAATCCGTGCTCCATTTCCCACTCGTAGGTCGACTTCACCCTTGCTTAACTTTCTACTTCTTCTTAGTCCCTGTGGATTGGAACATAAGTGTGAGCCACAACCTGTATCTAATACCCAAGAAGTTGAATTAGCAAGTATACAGTCTATAACGAAAATACCTGAAGATGGAACGACTGTTCCGTTCTTCTGATCTTCCTTTAGCTTTGGACATTCTCTTTTGTAATGGCCTATTCCATCACAATAAAGACAGCTTGATGTGGACTTGTCCTGCTTTGATTTAGCATTGCCCTTGGACTTTCCACCTTTCTTGAATGGTCTCTTTCTAGCCTTGAGTAAATCTTTGGCTTCACAGTCCAGTACTATTTCAGCCTTTCTGACAAGGTGAATAAATTCTGCAACTGTTTCTTCTCTTGGTTCACTTAGGTATAGTTGCTTGAAGCGACCAAACCCACTGTGTAGTGAATTGAGCAAGACAGAGACTGCCATCCTTTCGCTTATTGGTGTTCCTAGTAGACTTAGGCGATCAAAACATGAACACATAAGATCCACATGGAACCTCAGTGGGACGCCTACCCTCTGTTTAGTGCGAAGGAGCTGAACATGTGTTTCTTGGACCTCCATCCTATAACACCTGTTGGGAGAACTAACCTTTAGACCAGACATTGATTCAATCAACTCATGGACGTTCAGGTCCCTGTCCTCCGTACTTCCACGACAGATATCCCTCAGATTCTTGATGAGCGTAAAAGGTTCATAGGCTACAAACCTTCTAGCCCAATCATCAGGGATATTGTTCAGCATGAGACTCATAACCTTTTTGAGATCCGCATCCCAGGCGTAAAATCTCTCAGGGGTCATGTCTCTGGCATAGTAGCTTGGCATGGGATGTGACAGTACATACTCAAGTCCATTGAGTTTGACTATTTCAACTAGCTTAGCTTCCCATTCAAGAAAATTTGTCAGGTTCAGCTTGACCATAAGCTCAGAACCCATGATGATGTTTTGATTGTTGTTTGCCATATTAAAACTACAATTGAAAAGAATAAACAAATAAATAACCATTCACAGTTTCTCTTAATAAACTTAAATTCTAGCATACATGCACAATTCAGCGTTTATTAAGCATTTTATTCAAGTTATGTGTTCCGGCAGGTGTGAATAAAATGATTCCAAGATCCTAAAATCATTGAAGAACTAAGCACAGTTTGTCGACTTAATCCTAGAACATCTTAGGTAAGCAAAAGCCTTTTGCTAATAGTCTAGAAACTATTCTTGGTTGATAGGTACGTCTAAGAACTTATTAGGTAAACCTATCGAATTTGCCACGACATAAAAGGACTCCTTACTTATATCGTTGAGTTTCACCAAAACTAACATGTACTCACAATTATTTGTGTACCTTGCCCCTTTAGGACCAATAAGTAACACCTCGCTGAGCGAAAACTATTACTAGATTGATGTAAAGGATATCCAAGCAAGTGTATATTTTGGCATGGCACCTTTTAACTCAATTTTTTTAAGTTTGGAACTTAAGGCTCTTACTATGTTGGTTAGATTTTAAGTGAACTAAAATCCTTAATCATGCAACATAATCAAGCTTTTGATCTCATGCATTTTAAGACATATTTAAAACAATAAATAACTTAAAACATGCATAAGATATTTGTGATCTAGTATGGCCCGACTTCATCTTGAAGCTTTGACTTCAAAGTCCGTCTTGAAAATCTCCGTGGGAGGCACCATTTTCTTCAAATAGGATAAGCTATAACTAATTACAACTATTTGATGGTACGCAGACCATATTTGAATTGAAAAATAACTTTGGTGCTTTAGACCAATTACATTCAAATTAATGGTACGCAGACCATATTTTCTATCCTATTTGGGCCATACTAGTCACTTCATAACTTGCAAAACAGTACATGTACAATATATACCATTCACCCATTCATTATCATGAATGGCCCACATAGCTGGTTAGTAAAACACATTATGCATCACGTAAACATTTGCAGCAATTAATCAAGGGCACCAATAATCTACCAATTATTCAGTCCTTATTAATTCTAATCAAGTTGTTTTAACCTTAAGGATTTGTAGACCTAATCAAGAGTTTATGACTAAAAAGCGCTCCCACTTAAACCAATAAATTCATATGCTTTACTAATTTTAAACATAAAATTGTATTTCTAGTCTAACCGGAAACATACAAATTTAATTAAAATTTAAAGCTCATATAAATTTATAATTGAATCCAAAAATTTAATTTAATTTCAGTCGCATTTAAATTAATTCATGATTTTAATTTTAGTAAAATAATTAGAATAAAATCCATTTATTATAATTATAATATTCAAAATTAAAATCCAAGAAATTAATTCAAATTATTAATTTTAAAATTAATTAAAATTACGTGAACTGAAATTTTCAAATTAAACATTCAAAACGATCTAATCGTAACGCAAACACCCTACGCGTTGCACGCCCATGGGCCGTACGCACACAGCCATTGCTGGCCATGTGCGCGCAGCCCATGCGCTCGTCGCATAGCTGCTGCTGTCCTATCGCAAGCCTCCGCACAGCGCCCCATCGCACGCGAGCTATCGCTCGCAGTGCGCGCGCGCGAGATCGCTCGCTGGGCGCGCGACATCGCTCGCTGGGCGTGCTGGCTCGCTCGCTGTGCGCGCGAGCCATCGCTCGCTGGGGCGCGACATCGCTCGCTGGGCGGGCGACATCGCGCGCTGTGCGCGCGAGCCATCGCTCGCTGGGGCGCGACATCGCTCGCTGGGCGAGCGACATCGCGCGCTGTGCGCGCGAGCCATCGCTCGCTGGGGCGCGACATCGCTCGCTGGGCGAGCGACATCGCGCGCTGTGCGCGCGAGTAGTGCTGGGCGCAGCGCTCGTGGCACGCGAGCTTGCGCTCGCTGCGCGCGAGGCTGCGCGCACTTGTGCGAGGCAGCGCGCGTTGTGGCGCAGCTCGCTTGCTGCCCACACGCGACTGCCTTGGCTCGCCCCTCGCCCATGCCCATTCGTTCATTGCTCGTGGCACACGACACAAGGCAGGGCTGCTGCCTTGTGCTCGTGCACTACGCCCTTGCTCATTGCATTCGTGCCGCACGGGCGACGAGCTCCCTTGCTCGTCGTCGCATGCCCGCATTATACAACACCCCTTAAGGGTAACACGAAGCGTCCATTGCTTCGTGCGTGCAAGTTATTTGAACGAATCGCATAAAAATTTAAAATTTATATTTAAAATTAATGACAAATTAATAAATAATATTAATTTCATAATTTTAGGGCGAAAAATCGAAAATTTATTATCCAATTGATTTCCGATTGATATGGATTCAAGTCTAGGTCATAAAAATTTAAAATTTATCGTAAATTTACAATTTTTATGGTGGTTTTTAATCATAGGTTTCTAATTAAATTACAATTAATTATGAAAATCAAATTAATTCTAAATTATTCTAATTTTCAACAAATTAATCATAATTACAAATTAGATTGCATAATTAACAAGACTAGGCATTCAAACTTGTTAAACATATGCAGTAGGTCAATCAAAAATTCAAGATTTATCAACAAGAATCGCAAATATTTAATTTAACATCTTAAATTTACGAAATTTTGCATTCGAAAAACTAAAACCTTCGAAAAGTCATAGTTAGGCTTCGAGTTTGAGAATTCTGGGTTCGGCAGAAAAATACTATTTTTGTCAAAATTTTAGAATGCCTTTTACATGCGGAATTGACACAAAAATCACTCAATTCGGATGAGTAATGAAGAAACTGCCGAAAAACTGCGTACGTATAATTAAATAAACGCAATTTGCAATTAATTAACAATTACGAAAATTAATCACCCCTTTTAATTCTTGCAAATTTGTAATATTTAACCATGTTCATGCAATTTAGATTATGAAAATAATAAGGGGCTCGTGATACCACTGTGAGGTTATGATTCATATGACAGTTCATAAATCATGCGGAAAAACCATAAAGCCAGGAAACATATTATTTACACATAATCATTTAGCATAGTTTAGATGCATACTCTTTGTTGCGTGCCTTCCCTAGCTGCGCCCGAACCGAACAAGAACAAGTCTTTAGGACTCCAAGTGTCGTCCCTCCGTAGATAGTCCACAGCACGTCCGGATCCGCCTTAAGATTGACCAACTAGAATCGCCCTTAAGGTTCTAATATTTTCGGTTGGGTAGGCAAGAATATTGGCTGATTTTTCTGCTTAAAAATCTTAGTTTTGAATACTTAAAAACTTGTTTTTAAATAATGACCCCTAGGCCTTTATTTATAGAGTTATGGAAAAGGAATCGCAATCCTAGTAGGATACGAATTAATTGAAATCAGAATCCTACATGAATTCTATTTAATTAATTTATCTAATTAGGAATAGGAATTTAATCACACACTAACTCTTGCAGTTTTAGGAATCACGCATGAGCACAAACTCACACACACACACGGCAGCCACAAAGGCTGCCCATGCGCATGCGAGCAGCAGCCCATGCAGCGCGGCCCACGCATCCGTGGCCTTGGTGCGCGCTGGGCTTGTGGCGTGCGTGCTTGCTGGGCGATGGCCCGGCTTCGTGCTGGGCCTTCGTCCGGCAGGCCTCGTCCGATGCTAATTCGTACGATACGCTTCCGATTAAATTTCCATTTCCGGAATCTATTTCCGATACGAACAATATTTAATATTTCCGATTCCGGAATTAATTTCCGATTCGAACAAATATTTAATATTTCCGTTTCCGGAATTATTTTCCGATTCCGGTAATATTTCCGATTCTGACAATATTTCCGTTTCCGGCAATATTTCCGATTCTGGTAATATTTCCATTTCCAATAATATTTTCCGATACGTACCATGTTTCCGTTTCCGGCAACATCTACGACTTGGATAATATTCATATTTCCGATACGATCCATATTTCCGTTTCCGGCAATATCATCGTTTCCGGAGTATTCATTTCTTGCCTGTGACGATCTTAGCTCCCACTGAAACCAAGATCCGTCGGTTCCGAATATTCATAGATGGAGTATTTAATGCCATTAAATACTTGATCCGTTTACGTACTATTTGTGTGACCCTACGGGTTCAGTCAAGAGTAAGCTGTGGATTAATATCATTAATTCCACTTGAACTGAAGCGGCCTCTAGCTAGGCATTCAGCTCACTTGATCTCACTGAATTATTAACTTGTTAATTAATACTGAACCGCATTTATTAGACTTAACATAGAATGCATACTTGGACCAAGGGCATTATTTCCTTCACACTCAACTAGAAATCACCTCCTATCATCAAAATAATGAAACTTAAATTATTTCCATGTTCATTAAATTTCCAGCAACTTTATAAAATCTAAAACCTCATTTAAACTTTAGAATTCAATCGTTTTTTCAATAATATAGTCGTCTCAATTTGCAAAATCAATCCCTTGTACGAAAACATACTTTTTCCGCCTTTAAAATCAATAAAAATCAACGCTTTAGGCCTTTATTCAAATCTGAAAATATAATTGATTATGATAATTAAAATCATCACCTAATTATGCTAATCAATTGACTCATTAGGTCTAGGTTAAAACCCTAACTTGAAAATCCCAATAAAACTAATTTATTATCATAAAAAAATCAATTCTTTATTTAATAAACAAATCTGAAAATTCGTCCTTTAATAATTAAAACAAACCTAATGAATCACAACACGCAAATCCTCAAACCACGGTATTCATAACCGGTTCCCAGCATTTTAATTACTCAAAACAATATTAATATTATACTTTAAAATACATAATTTAAATAGAATAGGTAAGGAAGAAAAGAATTATATCAATCCGGACTATAGCACGGAACAACCACGAATTAATAGTGATTGGGCGAAAGAATTGAATAACGAACAAACACGAACACACACACACACACACACACACACACTCGTGTGTGTGCGCGCGCAGCAAAGGGGCGACGAGCAAGGGGCAGCGACAGGGACAGCGCGCGCGGGCTGGGCGCAGCGTGCGAGCAAGAGGCGAGGCACAGCAGTGCTGTGCGCGCGGGACGAGGGGCGGGCACAACGCTGGGTGCGCGGGACAGAGCAGGCACAGCACGCGAGGGCGCGCGGCACAGAGCAGGCACACGGCGCGAGGGCGCGAGGGCGCGAGGGAAGGCGACGGGCGAGCACACGGCACGAGCACCCGAGTGCTGGGCGGTCGTGTGTGAGCCGGGCAAAGAAATGAGAGGAGTGAGGTGCAAGAAATCAAAGAGAGGGTTTATGAGATTTTTGGGGTTCATTTAATGATGGGGAGTCCTATTTATAGGCTCCCTATTTTCACTGGGCTAGGCTTAGGAAAATAGAATTGGGCTTAGGGAATTAAATGATTGGGCTTGCTTAGGGTTTGAATTAAATTCTTTTGATTGGGCTCGTTTAATAAAACGAATTGGACCTTTCATTTAAAACCCGGAACCTTTTAAAACTACTTGCAACCCATTTAATTTCCCGACTCAAGAATTAAATTCGTTTCGTAATTAATTAAAATAATAAATATTCTAATTAATTAAAATACATTAAATAAAATAAATTTAAATATTATTTAAATGCTAATTAATCGTAAAATGCTTTATAAATATAATAAAATATACTTATAAATATTATAAAAATACTAGGTATTACAAACAACCCAGTGGAGCATTAAGCTTTAGATCCCCAAATGAATGTACCAATTCAAAGACATTTATGTTGGAATCTACCACGACATATATCCCTAAGATGCCTTAGGAGTGCCCATGGCTCATATGCAATGAACCTTGCACTCCAATATAATCCTTGGGGATTGAGCCAAGAATAAGATCCATCACTAGCGAAATGTGGTTCGCCCACGCACAGTGCTTTTCTGGAGTCATATCCTTTGAGTAATAGCTGTGGATGGGATGGTCAACAACATATTCAATGTTGTTCCACCTGAGGACTTGCCGAAGCTTCCTCTCCCAATCAAGAAAGTTTGATAGGTTCAATTTTACATCTAGAATTTCAGTTACTTTGAGTGTTGTTTTGATTGCGGCCATTTGATTACTACATTTGAAAAGAATTTGTAATAAATAACCATTCATAACTTAGTAACTTTAAAATAAATTCTATCATGCAATCATTAAAGCTATTAAACATTTCATTCATGCAAAATCAAAACATGGTCCAAAAATGAATGAAACGATTCCAAGACCGTAAAAGTCCTAAATCCTTAAGCAGCTTTTAAGATTCTAGGTAAGCAAAGCCTATTGCTAGTAATCTCCAAATTACTCTTGGTTAATAAATTAATACCATAATTTATCCCATTGCCACAACATATGCCATTGTTGTTTGAGTTAAAACCACAATCAACGTGCTCCTTTGGGACGCCTTACCATCTAAGTCAACTAAAATAGCACCTCGCTTTGACGTAAACCTACTACGTTAGATCCTTAGATTTTTGTAAGTGCTTGATTTGGAAGGCAACTTTTGAACTCAATATTACTTTGGACCTAGTTGTTTCTATGTTGGTTCGATTATTTAGTGAACTAAATCTAATCGAGCATACAAACAACATTCATGCATAATATATTCATACAAGCATAATATATAGGATTTTTTGGTATTTACTACCTTAAAAATACACCAATTTTGTATTTACTACCTTATGAAAAATTTATTTTAAATTACTACTTTACAGTTCCATTTTTTTCGTATTCACTACCATTTTACAGTTTTCTCATTTTAAAATGGAGATATCTCTTTCATTTCTTAATCATTTTAAGTGACTCAAAACTCATTCTTCTTATTTATGTGTAAGGATTCCATCGGGATCTTACTTTTTAACAATTCGTAAAAGTTTAAACAAATTAAATATTATTTGTAAAATATTAAAATATTTATGAATTATCAAATGATTTTTTTTGAAATGACGTTCTCAATAAAATCCCTATAGAAAAAGGAAAAAAATGAACTTTGAATCACTTTAAATGATTAAGAAACGAAAGAGATATCTTAATTTTAAAATGAGAAAACTGTAAAGTCGTAGTAAATAAAAAAAAAATGGAAGTTTAAGGTAGTAATTTAAAATAAAAATTTCATAAGGTAGTAAATACAAAACTGGTGTATTTTAAAGGTATTAAATACCAAAATTTCCTAATATATAGTGCATAAATTAAATTGGTGAACTAGTATGGCCCAAAACTCTTGTCTTGAAGCATCCAATCTTCTTCACCATCTTTTTAGCTTGGCATCGTCTTGAATCTTCATTCAATGCTAAGTTAAAGTTTTAAACTTAGAAATACTTGAAATAATAAAATTACATCAAAATTTCAATGGCACGCAGACCATATTTAAAACTTTACATTCAAAGATAAAACGGTTCGCAAACCGTATTTAACTATCCTAGATTGGCCATACTAGTCACTTGGAGTACCTGCATTACATAAAATATACATTCTATGCATTCACCCATTCGTATCCTAAAACGAATGGCCCATTTAATTATGCAAGTATTTACGTGAATTATTTAAAATTCACGTTCAAATAAACACGTCCTAAAAGATTAAACAATTTCAAATTATTAATCCTTAAAATTTATTCTTATTAAAATTTAATTTAATTAAAATAAAGCGACCTGCGAAAATAATTAAAATAATTATTTCATGTTAATTTCATTAAGAGGCTCCCACTCAAACCAATAATTATTCCGGATAATTAAATATTTAAATATTAAATTAAACTCACGGCCCGGCCCAAGTTAAATAAAATAATTAATTAATTATCCCATTAGCCAGTTTAATGCAAATATCAAATTTTAAAGCCCAACGAAACGAAAATGCCCAAAATTGTACAATGCGGGCTAGGCTTGCGCCCAGCCCAGCACTGCCTCGTGCTGTGTGGCCTATGAGGCCCATGAGCTTGTCTCCCATGCCCCGCAAGCCCTCGCACACTACCGCAGCTCGTCAGTGCTTCGTGGCACTGCTGTGATGCTCGACGTTGCGCGCAAGGCAAGGCAACCTTGCCCTTGCTTGCTCGCAGCTCGCAAGCCAAGGCTCGTTGCCTTGCTCGCTCACTCGCCCCAGCGCGCGCGGCACGCAACTCGCTTGTTGCTGCCGGCGTGCTGTGGCTCGGCTATGGGAGGCAGCCAGCGTGGCTACGACGAGCCACACGTCCACACACTCCTTTGTGTTCGTGCCTTCGATTCATGCAAACGAACCAACTAATTAAAAAAAATCAATTTCACGAACATATTTGCATTTAGTTATTTTTCACAAAATTAACAATTTTTATTTTCGAAAAATAACGACTTTACGATTAAATTAATTTTTAACAACAATCCGATTTTGTTAAATTTATTAAATCTAGGCTAACTTTATTCAAATTTTAATGAACGAACAATGTCAACAAAAAATTTGAACATTTTGAAAATCGAATCTAAAACTTTAAATCATTCTAAACATTTAAATTTAAGATTTTTACCAATTTGGTTTAAGTGTTGATTAAAATTAACGAATCTAATCAAAATTTTAATCCAATAATTTTTAAAATCTGCCACTTAAAATAAAATTATATTCCCTTTCTCAATTAACCAAATTTCCAGATCTAAATTACTTAAAAAATCAATTAGCCATCTAAAATTTACGAATTTGGGGAAAGAGAAATTAGAGTTTATACTTAACATTTATGGCCGAAAATTTTACCATAATTTTAAAATATACCCAACAGAATTAGGTCAAAATTTCAATCAATTCCAAGTAGTTTAGGTCGACCAATTAATTGAAAAACGTTTTGAATTGTAAATTTTAATTCATTAATTAACAAAAACGCCCAAAAACTCATACTTTGAGGCCTGTTTTTGCAAATATGTTCTCATGATTTGATCTTAGAAAATCGTTTTATATCGGATTAGGGTAAGAAAAGTCGAAATTTCGAAACTTTTTGAATTCAGAACTTATTACACGATTCATCCAATAATCCATAAGAATTCGAAAAATTCAACAAAAAAATCCAAAAAATTCGACAGCATACAAAAACGAAAAATCATGCTAAAAAATGATTTGAATAGATAAGGATCATGATACCAATGTAGGGGAATATAGTTAAACATATAACATGTGCGGAACATCCCCAAAGACAGGAAACATGTATAAAGCACAGATTGAGCATACTTACTTTTGAAGCGTGTTTTCCCGAGTTTAGTATCAACAAACACGAACAAAGAACTCCAATTGTCGTTCCTCTATTTGGTTCACCGACACGTTCAGATCCGTCTGGATAATCGTAGCTTACACAATATTCAAGAGCGTTTGCTATTTCGGGAAGAACAGTTTTGAGTAGAGAGCAAAACTGAAACAACGTAATTTCAGAATTAGGTTTAGGGTTATGGAAAAACTGATTGTGTGTGTGGAATATAACCCTAATATTATATTTAGTGTAACCGGACAAGACACAAGGCCTTAACCGGCCACACTCACACACCGCAAGCCCCAAGTGCACGCAGCCCACTGCAGGCCGAAGCCCACGGTGCAGCCGAGCAGCAGCGATGGGCCATGGGCCTCGCTTTGCTTGCTCGCTGGTTGATGTTGTCCTTATGCGCGCACTCGTAGCCACGCAGACTGGCTTGCTCACTGCGCGAGCTCGCTGGCTCGTTGGGCCTTGCGCGTATGCGCGCTTGGCTCGACGGGTCGGCAGCTCCATTGCGGCTCGTATTCGCGGCGAACGCCTTACTGCTATTATTCATCGTATTGTACACGACGAATCATCGTCGTACGATACGATTATTCGTTTCGCCCAACTTACGAATATTCGCGATACGATATACGATTCCGATGCAAGGTCGTGTCGTATATTAATATTTTTCCGAACTAATTCCCGAAAAGCTATTAAATGAATTTCCGATTCATTTAAACCGGTGATCTGTTACATGTCGTTGGTGTGACCTTATAGGTTCAGTCAAGAGTAAGCTGTGAGCCTAATATAGATTAGAACTCACTGATCGGAAGCATTGCTCCAGCTAGCTGTTTCGATCACTTGATCTCACTAAATTAATTGTTCGTAATTAATCTGAACCTTGGTATTAGACTTAATGCACCTTGGGTGAAGGACACATTTCCTTCAACGCCAAGCTTGAAAGAACTAGCCACCTCTCCTCGAATAGTGCTCACCTCATCCTGAGTAGCTTGCAACTTCTTTTCAAGGGCGTGAACCTTCTTTGCATAATTATCAACTCGGTTTGAGACGTCCGCATACCCAGATCTGAGAGTAACCAACTTCTCTTCACGCTCCTTCAGCTTATTCTCATATTCCTTAGCATTGGCCTTAGCCAGCCGGAGAGCGGAGGTCTGTGAGTTGATGATCACTTGCATATTAGTACAGATCTCCTCAGCTTTGTTGTCAGCATACTTCTCATGATTCTCTATTTGATCCTTATGATCAAGAAGCTCACGATGCATGTTAACACGGTACCGCCTAGCCTCCGTTATCCTGATAAAAATCTGCGTAAGGCAAAACTGTTATTATTACAAACAAAACGGCCAGAAAATAACGAGGGTATTTAAGAGCTTACGTCCAACACAAGGGACTACATAGCCCCAAAGTATTCGTCATCTATCCCAGGATTTTATCTTTGTCTTTCGAGCCAAAACCGCCAGAAGGCGGAATTTCAACAATCTCAGCCTTCTTCACCCGCTGGGAAATCGAACTCCCCTGTACAAACATAAAAACGCTAAATATTAGCAAGAGACTGCTAGCTAGCCGAAAGACGCCTCGCTCATCTTAACAAGAACCTTTACATGGGGTTGCCGCCTGAGAGGTAGAGAGACCAGGGCACTGTCTTCTCCCCATCAAGGTATATGATTTTTCCCTTCCGAAGGGGAAGGACCAACACCCTTCCCAATCGTCTCTTCGATGGAAGCCTCAGCAGCCAACTCGGCGCTCACTGCCGCCTTGGCCGGCGTCTCCCTAACATCCACGCCACCCGCCTTGGATGTCTCTCCTTCCGCCCAGGCAGAACCAGTACCACCAGACGCTTTGGCAGAAGAGGAAACCCCTTTCCCAGGCGAAGAGTTTCCCAAATCCACGACGACTGGTGGAGCCGTCGGAGAGGCCTCGGTCACCCCAGCATTATGCTGAACCATTTTCTTCTTAAAAAAAAGGTCGCTTAGCTTGAGGTTGTGCCAAGGTAAAACCCGACCGCTTCACAAAAGAAGACGCCGGAGACCGATACAAATAGAAAAATAAATAATTTTAGTACATACTTCCATGTTCATAAAAAGAAATATACTGGAATCAGAAAAATCTGGCCTACCTTGGGAAGATCACTGGGGGCATCCTCGCCCATTTATTTTTGAGGCCTCTTTCTTCTTGGCCTCTACGACACGAAGAACCTCGTCAGCATACACCTGAGTGATCCATTGAGGTACCTTCACTTTCCTCTTGTCTTCTGGGGACAAACGACTAATGGCCCGATCTGCACAACCCAAGGGAAAAAAAACATTAAGAAGAGAAAGAGGAGAAATTTGCAACGTCAGAGTAGAATCTCATACTAAACTACCTCTAGGTATATATGGATACAGGACAACGGCCGCAAGAAATACCCTACTTGCAAACCGGGCTACATGAGGAAGCCAACTATTTGTCACCTATGCATGACGACTGGAGGACGTCCTATACATCTCCGCCTGAAATAAAGGTTGTACCAGTCTCCATTCCCTCTAAAGGAGCCAAGGAAGATTCACATTGTTCGAAATAAACCGCGGCCTAAAATTCCATCGGTTAAGATGCCGCAAAGTACGACGTCTTCCATATGAATAATGGGCCACTATGTCCTCCACCACACCCAGTTGGACGACTTTCCTACTACGGTTTTGAAGCCTTTCCGGCTATAAAGAGTAAACCATCCTGTGGTGAATGAGAGGAAGGCGCAATATCCACTAATCTAACAAAATACGAGAAAAAAGGGACGACGTCACTTAACGCACACTTTGCTATAAAGCCAAAAATATTGGCCCAAAGTTAGGAGTTAGCTGGGTTAGGCCTATGTCATAACCCTCCAAGACGTCAAGCAAGAACGGATGTAGAGGAAACCTAAGTCCAAGTCTAAAAGCAGCCGTGTAAACGGCGACCTCACCCGGGGCCAGGCTGTCTACAGTACTATGAGTATTTGGACATCTGAAACTGAAGCCACGAGGCAAAAAGAGAAATCGTGCAAAATCATGTCCTTGCTAAGCTAAATATCGGAGCCATTTCCTACTAGGGAAAATGTCAAATGGAAAAAGATCCAAATCCTCCTTCCTGGAGTCCATGGGGGGTGGTTGCCTTGTTACCTCACTGTTTGAGGAACTGGACGAATCATCCTCAAAGTCCTCCCTTGGGACCGGAGGACGGTGGGCTACGCTCTTATGTCTCCTTGGAAGATGGGCCGTTCTGGCACCTCCTCCCTCAGAATGTCGTGAAGGGTTAGCTCCCCTCCTCGCCACATGAGAAAGGTTTTAAAAAGGAATACGACTCTCCTGGGGTGCTCCCCATGCACCCACATTGGCCGTTTTCTTAATTCGACCCATGACTTCCTACATTTGGAACAGGGCGTCCGACATAAAAACGGGGAGAAAAAAAGCAGCGAAGGCTTCGCCCTATACAAAATTTGAGGAACACGACCATAGTAATACGTCTACCCAAAGTTTGATAATAAGAAGGCATAAGAATTAACATATCTAAAAACAAATAAATGACAGAAGAAGTGTACCCGTGTTCATCAAAAGGGGAAGACTAAAGACAACTATTGAAATCTTAATCTCCAAAAACAAATGAAAAGAAAGAAAATAATAGAATGAAGAACACCTCAATCTTGGGCACGAACAAAAGAAGCTACTTTCTCTCTCTAGTTCTCAGAAATCAAAAGTAATCATAAGGAAAATGGAAGAAGAAAATGAATACCTGCTCTAGTTTATAAAGAGAAACTGAAACACAGCAGATGTCAACACGTGGTTCAAAGCTACATCAAAAGTCAAGAAATATGCCCTAACGATATGAAACACCCTTCTTGAGGGGCAAATGATGTGGCTAAATATATTACTAGTCCACCTTAGACAAATGGTGATGTGGAAAATAATAATAAGAAGGTTTTCTAGCCTATAGAGGACCCTCGAAGCAGGCTTATGGGAGTCTTTCCTCCTGATATTGTTCGTCCTTTGCATGGTGTTAAGTTTCTAGGTGGTCCCGCTAGTTCCAATCCAGCTTTTAGTGGTGAGCTTGTGATACATAGGGTAACCAAAACCATTGGGCTTATGGATAAGGTTGCTCAGCTTGATGATCCTCAGTGTGAGCTATTGTTACTTAGGGCATGTACCGGAGTTTCTAAACTCTACTTTTCTTTGCGTACTTGTCCTCCTGGTACTTTTGAGGCGGCTCAGCGCACTTTTGATGAGGCTCTTCGATCTTCCTTGGAGCGTATTGTAACTGCTTCGGGGCCTGGCTTTGGCGATTGGCAGTGGCGTCTTGCCACCTTACCTTTTTCTTTTGGCGGACTTGGTGTTTATTCCGAAAGTGATGTTCGTCATTGTGCTTTTCTTGCTTCTCGACTGCAGTCTTTTGGTTTGCAGACAAAGCTTCTACGGCATGCTGGTATTGTTGGTTCTGGTCGAGTATTTGAGGATGCGTTGAATCTATTTAGTAGAACGGTAGAGTATGACATTCTGAGTAACCCTAGTGAGGTCGCTGCCCCTAAACTCATGAAGAAATTGGCAGATATATACTTCACAAAGGTTACTGCATCTGCAGAATCCACCTTCTCTTTATCTTCTCGATAGTCGGCGTTATGGAAATCGCAGCTGGGAGATCACACCTCTGCTTGGCTTCGTGCGGTCCCCATATCAGGTTTGGGACAGACGATGAATGCTAAGGCTTACCGATGTGTGTTGTGTTACCGATTGGGGGTTCCTTTGTGAAGGAAATAATGCCCTTGGTCCAAGTATGCATTCAATGTTATGTCTAATAAATGCGGTTCAGTATTAATTAACAAGTTAATAATTCAGTGAGATCAAGTGAGCTGAATGCCTGACTAGAGGCCGCTTCAGTTCAAGTGGAATTAATTATATTAATCCACAGCTTACTCTTGACTGAACCCGTAGGGTCACACAAATAGTACGTAAACGGATCAAGTATTTAATGGCATTAAATACTCCATCTATGGATATTCGGAATCGACGGATCTTGGTTTCAGTGGGAGCTGAGATCGTCACAGGCAAGAAATGAATACTCTGGAAACGATGATATTGCCGGACACGGAAATATGGATCGTATCGGAAATATAAATATTATCCAAGTCGTAGATGTTGCCGGAAACGGAAACATGGTACGTATCGGAAAATATTATCGGAAATGGAAATATTGCCGGAGTCGGAAATATTGCCGGAAACGGAAATATTGTCAGAATCGGAAATATTATCGGAATCGGAAAATAATTCCGGAAACGGAAATATTAAATATTTGTTCGAAACGGAAATTGATTCCGGAATCGGAAATATTAAATATTGTTCGTATCGGAAATGAATTCCGGAACCGGGAATTTAATCGGAAGCGTATCGTACGAATAAACATCGGACGAGCTTGCTAGACGCAAGGCCTAGCACGAAGCTAGGCCCAACGCCTAGCAAAGCCCGCGCGCGACCAAAGCAAGCAAATCCTAAACGCGAGAGCAAGGCCAGCAGGCGCGCGCCCCTCGTGGGCTGCAAGCACTTGCTGGGCCTGGGCTCAGCGCGCGCGCGCGCATGGCGCCCCTCGTGGGCTGCTGCGCCTGCGTGTGTGTTTGTGCTTGCGTACGAAACCTTGATCGGTTAGGATTCGTATAAGATTGATTTCCTAAGTCTACTAGATAAATTAAGTGATTGAATTTTAGATTAATTCAGATTCACTAAATCGTTTCCTAGTAGTATTCTAATATCCGATACCCATGCCCTATAAATAGGTGATCAATGCTCACAATTTACATCGAGTATTCAAGTATTCAAAGTAATTTTTGAGAGCAAAAATTCAGTCATACAATTGCCTATATGTGCCGAAAATTCTAAGTACCTTAAGGGCGATCCTAGTTGGTCAAGCTTAAGGCGGATCCGGACGTGTTATGGACTATCTACGGAGGGACGACACTTGGAGTCCTAAAGACTTGTTCTTGTTCGGTTCGGGCGCAGCTAGGGAAGGCACGCAACAAAGTGTATGCATCTAAACTATGCTAAATGATTATGTGTAAATAATATGCTTTCCTGGCTTTATGGTTTTTCCGCATGATTTATGAATTGTCATATGTATCATAACCTAACACTTTGTTCTCTGTTACGGCGCCATGTTCTGCTTGTTCCAGGGTCTTTGCCGGAGACATCTTTGGTGATCATGCAGTATCATGTGTTGGCATCGTGGGTATTAAACATCGGCATAATGTGGTTCGGGATACCCTTGTTGATGTTTGTTATCGCTCTGGAATTTCGGCGCGAAAAGAGGTTGATATTGGTCTATGTGGAGGGAACGATGGAGCTCTCCGACCAACAGACGTGTTGCTCTACTCTTGGGACCAGGGATGTGATGTGTGTGTTGACTTGAAGAGATCATCTCCTTTGACACAATCTAGGTTGTCTGGCTTTGCTCCGAGCCGGGTTGTGAATGATTTGGCTATTTGGAAACGGGTCAAGTACAAAGCACGTTGCAGGGCCATTGGTTATGGCTTTCTTCCGTTCTCTTTCTCTTCTTTGGGGGAGCTGGATAAGGATGTTGTTGCGTTGCTGAAGCGGATTCAGAAGTTTTCTAGGACGCAGGACATTGGGGCTCGTGTTGCTGCTCATATTTTTACTAGGATAGGCTTTGCTATAGCCAGGGGAGTGGGGGCCCAGATTGTAACTCGGCTACCCACTAATTATTTGTAAAATATTTGACTTAGTTAGCATTTGATTTATAATAATAATAATAATAATAATAATAATAATAATAATAATAATAATAATAATAATAAAGAAGAAGAAGAAGAAGTATGAAGCGAAGTGCATAGGCAACGGATATGGTTTTATCGCTTTTGCTTTCTCCACCTTCGGAGAACTAGGGAGTGATGCCCTCGAGTTCATGTCTAGGGTCTCACGGGTTGCTCAGAGTAACACGGCTGCTGCTAACATTCGTTCTTTTCTTTTTCATCGTTTGTGTTTTGCTTTGAATAAGGGTGTCGGAGCCCAATTAGTGGCTAGGCTCCCATCCAACTTTGTGTAATCGCTTCTTTGATATAATAATAATAATAATAATAATAATAATAATAATAATAATAATAATAATAATAATAATAATAATAATAATAATAATAATAAACCAAAATATTTAAACTATGAAATTATAAAAATAAACAAAGCAAGCAAATTACAAAGTTAAAGGCCTAAAATCTAATAAAAACGATGACAATATTAGCTAAATTATAAAATAAAAAAATAAGAAATAAAGGCTACAAGGGATAAAAATATAAGAAAATATCCTAGAAAAATACCTAAAAACCCACCCGATTTCAACTCAAGTGAAATTTCTCTCCTTCACTTTTGAATATGTCCAGTGTTGAATCAAAGGAAGACTGGAATTCTCTACATGACCTTGAAATATCAAACAATGGAAATACAAAATCTTCAACAACAACAAACACGTAGAGACATGCTTTTGCGTCGTTATCTCCATATATTCAACAACACCTTTCTTCAACTTTTTCAGCACGTATGAACACCAGACATATTTTCTAATCTGGTCAACATCTTCTACATCCTTAAGAAATTTCAAATTAACGGTATTGGACGTTGGAACAAGAAGACTACTCAATGCATGAATAAAAAAACCTTTTAAATTCATCACCTCCACCTGCCAATTAATTCATCCTAGCTTCCATTTTACACAAAGAGATTCCTTGATTACTAGGAAAATCAAATATCCTCCTCCATTCAGCCTTAAGAGCTTCATCCTCTTGTGGACACAAATGATTAGCCTTCAATTCAGGTATATCAACTCCCCCACCCATAGGCAAACAAAAGACATCATGCACATCAAAATTTAGTGACCACAAATTCTTTTTCTTTAGAAATAGAAAACATACAACTGACCCCATCAAAACAATCAACTAGACAAGTAAGTATGCTCCTGCCCATACGCTTCATCTGTAAACCCAAGAGTCCCCAAATACAACATCAACAACATCTAGTCGTTGCAACTCAGTTAGACGCCTAACAACCTTTTCCAGAGTACAAGGTCTACAACGGGTGACAATAGATCTGGTGACAATAGGCCTGAGAACACTGACAAAACATAACATAAACAAATTATATAAACTCTCACATCGTTTCCAAGTTATAAAACATACTACTTAACATTAAATGTAATTCGTTATAAGAAACGAGGTCACTTATGATGAGAACATATGAAAATATACCTAAAGAAACTAAGTCCTTAATAGTAGAAACTATGTTTTCCCCTATGTATACGTTATAAGAATTGAGGCCAGTTATGATGAGAACATATGAAAATATACCTAAAGAAACTAAGTCCTTAATAGTAGAAACTATGTTTTCCCGATGTTCCATTCCAGTTCGAAATAAGACTACTAAATGCGTCAATCGCAAACACCTTTTAAATTAGGTAACATATAGCATCAGAACGATAATCAGTATAATAAACAAGGAGAACTTATCATATGATACTAAAAAAATGAACTACTTTAACATTGAAAATAATCATTATAAAACAAGTCATTTATAACTTCAATAAAGAAAACTAATAATATGTATAAGGGTAACAAAAAGACTAGAGGCATCTCATTGAGAAAAAATCATATAAAAAAAAAGGTAACTTATGACTACAACTAAGAAAAGTAATGATATTAGTAAGGGTAACAAAAGACTAGAACAGAGACATGCGCTGGTGATATAACATCAGTAAAAAGATTTGTAGTTCTCTTCTTGTTTTCTCGGTCATCTCTATAATCTTGATCAGCTTGAGCTAAAATTGTGAAATATATGTGCACCAAAATTCTGACAACAATAATCAATATTCATCCACAAGACCAGACACAACTCACACAAAACTTGTGGTAACTCATCAAAGTGCAAACAAGAAGTCAAAGATTAAACATATTCATGTAATATACTTCCTCTATTCTTATTTATATAATACAGTTGGGTATTTGGCACTATTCATACAAACTCATTTAACTTTATTTTGTGATTTATACTTAAAAAAACATAGTCGTGTGGGGTCTTGTTAGATTCATCTCAATAAATATTTTTTAAATATCAACTTTTTGTAATTTTTTCTTATCCATAATTGAAGATATTAATGTTTGAAATTGTGTATTGACAAACTTGACTAAATAGTTGTGTCATATAAATAAGAACAGATGAAGTATAAATCAATCTGACACTTCCATATTTTTAGATGTCATTAAAGGGCACTTAGAATGTCCATTATGTCAAATTAGAGAGTTGCTTTTCAAGTGTGTTTTCAGAATCCAGAGAAGAAACATTATTATGAGTTAATACATCAAACAAACGCGACATAAGTTCTCCAAAAGTCCATTTTTCATATATGGTTCGAGGAAACTATAAACCGATTACAAACAAGCTACTCGGTAAAAAAACAACCTATTGTCGCAAAGATTATTACTTAAATGAGACACAGCTTTTAGTGAATTAATTATCGCAAACAAGTGTGTTTTCAGATACCCTAAAAATCAACAATTAAGAACAAATATCGACAGAAAATACAAAATTAACTTATAAAAAACTACTCCGTAGAAATTAACAAATCACAACATAATTGTCGACATCCATTAGAAAACCCTAGAAAAAAACAATTGAAAAAAAGCAAAAAATTCACATAAATGTTGAAGTTACTTCCATTAGCTTTCTGTAGAGTCTTAGCTCGCTTCTTCTCCGATCACGACATGTCTACAGATGTGAAGCTTCGAAGAAAACAGAGAAATGAAACAACTAGGAGAGAGAAAAAAGAGCAACAAAGGAGAGGGAAATGAAGGAGAGAGAAAGAGTTCTGAAAAATGGGAAAGTATTCTCCAGGAAGGAAATAAGGAATGAAAAAAAATATAATTAAAGGAAGGTCACTCACATGTGTGAGCCCAAAATCTGAATTATGTTGGACAGATTAAACTTCCTAACTTGGGCCGCTAAGGTAATAATTATTGTAGATCAGCCTTATTAAAAAGTTTATGTTTTTTTGCCATTATTGTTTCAGATCTAAAAATTTTATTTGACAAAATCACCAATTGATGGTTAAAGGTAAATTTTGACTGTAATTAGGATAAGCATAAATGATTTTAGTTGGAGGAAGACTACATTCTGTTGGAGCTTTGGAGGAAGACAACATTATGTTGGAGCTTTGGAGGAGCATCGATGTTTTCATGGAGGAAGGGAGGAGGAGAAGGAGATAATAGAAGGGCACTGAGTAAACCCACGGTTAAAAACATATTTATTTTCATAATTTACAAAATTTAGAAATTAGGTTTAAGTTTTTATTTGATTAACCAAACACCTGATATTAGGTATAGGTATGTAGGTATCACTCATCCCAAACCCATACCTGATTCCAGAGTTGAACCAAACGCCCCCTAATAGTTATGTTGAATCTTTGTCCATCAATAACACAATTGAGAAAGAAGTGGTTTAATTATATGCAACATTTTCTATTTCAGTAGAGACTTAATGTCTAAGGATGAATATTATCCCTCTTTAAAACGTTTGATTAGAAAAAAAAAAGACAAACGAAGTTAATTGAAGAGCAAAGCTATGAATTACAAAGCTAGATTATTAAACAATTCTTTCAAAAGCCAAGCTTGAAGACGAAATGAACCAAACTTGGATTAGATCTAAACAAAATTATCAACTCAGGTGAATACTCGGGCTCGAAGTTGTTCTCTTAATCAAATAAACATGGCATTACTCAACTTATTAGTTATTACACGGCCACTGGTTAAAGCTAAGTACACCACTATATGTGGCCAGCCTTGGCCATGCTAATTGCCATCATAAGTTTGGACTTTCCTTCCATTAAGCGGTTGTGTAGGCCTAGCATTCTTGATTTTATAGGCCTCACAAAGAGGAGCCTTTAAAGCTTCAACTTGATCCTTTGAAATCGTTTTCACCTAAAAAATTTAGTCAACAGTCAAAATAGAATAAGACCAATTATTTGAGCTAGTAAATTCTCTATTTTATTTTATAAGGGAACTTGTATAAAATAGTCACTCACAATTTAAATTGTATTAAGTAAAGAAAAGTTAATAATTAATGTCTAGAATTAGGGAAATATGATAACAAATTTAACAGCCTAACCGCCGAGTTCTTATTGTTGCAAGTGTACATCTAACGGCCTTCACTTTTACTAATTTTGTCTCAACTGGCCATCGATCATCATGGAAATGAAATATTTCACTATAAAAGGTTATTTATAAGGATAAAAGTCGCAATTATAATTGTGACACGGTGGCATGTATGCATGTTTGGAGTTTGTTGATATTGTGTACCTCGTATATGACAATCAGTTCGAAACGGGGGAGTAAGATTATGGCGTATGAAGTAATGTAGATAATTGTTGGTTTGAAGATACACAAGGGAATGTGTTAATTAATAATGTAGATACCTTGGAAAGAACATTCCAAATGACATTCTCATCACAGGGAGGAGTAGTAAGAGACCCAGGATATCTGTAATATTTGCGGGGCCATCTCTTCAAGAAGCTTGAGTCAAACATTGGGATATCAACCTTTCTTTCTTTACGTTGACAAGGTTCCTTAGCTAGTTCATCCAATTCTGGTTTTAGCTGAAATCCATTCACATCAAACCAAAAAAACAATAGCACATTAGGATTTAGGTGTATAAGAAAATATATTATGTATATATATATATGCATACTACGTACCATGGTGAGAACAGGATCAGGTTTGCCATACTTGAAAAAGACCCCGACAACTGCCCGCTTGCCATCATCAGCTGCATGTACTTGGTGTAGCTCTGCCGCATATCTTCATAACGCTCCCACGTACGTAAATTCAAACAAAAATTCGTCAATTTCATTTTTAAAAAATACTACTCCGTATGTCAAAAACTCATAACTTAAGTCTTACTGGACACCGTTAAGGCGGTGCTCAGAAGGAGTATGCCAATGCATCTGCTTCAATTTGTAAGTCTCGCCATCAATTATCAAGTCTCCTCTTGCACTAAAAGAAACCTGGATCACATATCATGTTTATTGTTTAATAAACTTGAGGAATGAAGATAGAATTTAGAAATTAAGGAAAAATTAGATTACCTGAACATCAATGCCATCAGTGCACAATGTAGCATTGTAAACATGGTAGTTTCTGGTCAAGTGTTGCATTGTTTTGTTCACAACCACGTCATTGGTTTTTATATTAATGGGGGATTGCCTCTTGCCTGTCGAGCAAACTGCATAGCGTGGGTCAATGCTTCCCCATTTATCTGTTTCTGAATATTTGTACTCTGTTTCATGTAACCAATTATTATCATGTAGCAGTTGATCGAGACAACTGACAAGGGGACGTACGTAAGAGAAAGAGAGATTACCTGAGTCTGAGGCAAAGGCACCAATCAACATGAGAGTAGCATAAAACACGAATACAGCTAGAGGTGAAGACGAAATCATTGTGTTTTTGTACCTAGCTTATTTCAGAATCACAAACAGAAAAAAAAACTCTCTAAAATAATTGTATTATTATAGCCTAAATATCAAAGGCTACCCTTTTCTGTGTTTCCTTGCCACTTATTTTTAAATTAGCTCATTATTATTATATAGAAATGATGGTAAGGCTATGTTTAGCAATTCATAACCTTAAATATCCTGAAAATTAATGTACACAGAAAATATATATCCTATATATTTATAGTATTAGGTTTCATGTGTTGTGCTAAGCTACGGCTTCGAATTCGTGGGCCAAAAATTCCAGTAACAACAGGGACATATTGTGCATAATACCACCGGCCAATGCCATCTATATCTAAAGATGAGATCAGATTGCAGGAGTATTATTTCACTTTCACTTTCACTTGATAAGGAATCTTATTCCTTTTTAGCTCTATTATTACCATGCGTTTGTTAAGCGGTCAGTAATGGACAAGTTATGAAGAATTGTAACCAAATTCTTGGCATATTAACTAATAACATAGGACGATTAACAATCATGTTGTCCGCCTGTCACGCTTTCTTTAAGAAGATTGTAATCGGTAAGGGTATTAGCTAAATCTCTTCTGTTTATTGTGGTTGTAATGGTCTACCTAATCAATCTCCAACCGTGACTGGTTACTGTTTTTACTCATTTCTTTGGCTCATAACACTAACCTGCTTGACATGAAATGTTATTACCACGCAAACTCAACAAATTTGTTGGTCCAAAATTAAAGAAAAGAATGTCACAAATCACATCTAAGGATCAAATTAAAAGTTTTATGTATGGAGTTAACAGCTTTCATTAGTCAATCAAACAAAAATAAAATAACTAAGTTGGTTTTGGCATAATAGTTGCTCACTTCGTCTTTTAACCAATTCAATAGTGGTGCAATTCTCAAACCTTAGATTCAAACTAGATTATTAGTCATCTCATCTCTATTATATATCATCTCTATTATATAACTGAAGAAGTGAGTTTATTTTAGTAAATCCATTTTTGGTGTCCCCTTGGATTACTAAAATACCCTCCACACTCATAGAATAGAGAATATAATGACAACTTATTCAATAGGAAAAACCCAAAGAAGCATTTTAATCAATCTAACCCCTTAAATAAATTCCTACCATTTTAATCAATATATTTATATGTGTTCGGCTCTATCTAACTTATATGTTCCTTATATTCGCATGTATCGCATTTATATTATATTTTTTACATGTTATTTCAGGTTTAAATGTAATAACACAAATCTATTTCTTATATTCGCACATATCGTATGCATATAAGACTAGTTAGCCTTAAATAGAGCACATAGGCCGGGGAAACTGATCATTGTTGTCTGGTAGTGGACATTTGGTATTTAAACCCATAAAAAAATACCAAACAAACAAAACCTCCCCCATATATATTGGGACGCATTCATGCATCAACAAGCACACTTTGAGTGCACAGTGCACTGTAAGTGGTCACAATAAACAGCTAGTTGCACTCTTTGAGCATTCAGCAAAATATAATGGTGGTGCCATGCTGTGAAAGGAACTGCAACTCCGGACTTTTGTGTTTGTTTTTTTATATCTAGAAGAAAAAGAAGCCTAATAATACTATTAATAATTCGATCTACCACCATTTCTAATGGCTTCCTCTTTGGCCATCCTCTCAAAACCTCGCAACGTTTCGGTTCGCATAGAATCTGATGCTTTTGGTCCATGCTAGCTCAATAATATATGCAAGTATGAATTATCATGTGAAGAACTAAGCATGATTAAGTTTTGATTCAACTTCAATTTCATAATGAAAAAGGCTAAACTAATTTATTTTCAATGATCTATCAAATTCATCCTTTAGCTACTTTCCCACGTCTTTATTCCCGGATAGAACAGGAAGTTTGTACAAACCTTAATTGTCTACCATAGATCACAAAATTCCAAGTGCAGATCGAGTATAACAATTATGTAACTCTAGTTTTAAAAAAAAACTATAAACTTTCTATAGGATTGAGATTCTCCCCCATTACAGATTTACAGTCCCTCGTCACCTGAAGTTGGTTTCAGGTCCTCAACATAAAAATAAGTTATGTACCCTGCAGTAGTTCACTGAGTGCCGTGCTTCTCTTAATGGGTAAAGTAACAAGAGCACCTACGCATAAGCATACAGCATAACAATACAATGCTTTGGAAAATTACATCAACCGGCACAAGCGGAGGTTTCTCTCTTGAATTGGATGGGAGCTTATGCAGCAGACAGTCAGGCCGTGTAAAAGAGTGAGGAACTCCCTAGCATGTCATAGGCGCACGCCTTCTTCATTCCACTAACTAGAAGCAGCACAGTGATGCTGGAGCCTATGATCAACTATAGGCAAATAGCCAAAGGTACAAGTTCTTAGCCACTTCTCATATTTCAGAAGCAATAACAAAGTGTGGAAGTAACTTTTTGAGACCAACACAATAGACTCCAAGAAGAAAACCGGATTCACCAATCTAAGTGGTCAAAATATGTAAAGGGTTATTAACTGAACCAAATTTACAATTTAATTTAAGATAAAATGCCATAATTGAGCTTCAATTGAATGAGAATGTTGAAGACATGTTTCTGACAAGATGTATACGTCACATGTAACCTTCAGTGTTGAAAGAAGAAACAGCGGTATATCATATACATTATATATATATCTACATTCTACAAGTTAGAGAGAACCTTCATTTGCCTCACTAAAGAGCATATGTTGCTTTTAGGTAATCTACTATTTCTGCACTTTCGAACATTTGCACCCCGGTATTTGGATCTTCCAAGTAAGGTACCTTACAAGATTTTGTTCGAATATCATCAAAAATGCTAGAGCTTACTGCATCACCTAATGCAACATAAAGGACAGGGCTATGTATAATCTCCATAAAAAAATTACCTGAAAGTGACCAACTCTTGCATACAGGTCCTGTCTTTTGGGGCTGCCACGTGCGCAGCTGCAAAAGTGAATTGTTTGATGAACCTTGCTATTACCGACATACAAACCTCGATAATTTCTGAAGCATTAAGGTTATAACTAAAATTTTGCCGAATCAATAATACAATAGCTAAGCTTTCTGAACCATTAAGATATTTTAAATTAATATTTTCTAAAAACTCTTGGTTTTATCTCATGACTATGTTGTACTCCCTCCGTCCCAAAGTTATAGTCATGTATTCCAAATCGGGCGTCTCATAATTATAGTAATGTTTCCTTATTTGAACATAAAATACTTCCCATATTACCCTTGGGACCTCGAAAAAAAATGCAGTGAAAACCACCCCCATGTACTATATTCCCCTTCCCCTTCCCCATGTACTTTATTCCTTTTTACATGTACTATATTCTACTTTCACATACAAATTTATCATCAATGTACTATATTTCAATTTTCCACATATCCACTTTGTGTTTTTAGTCAAACGGAACTATAATTTTGGGGCAGAGGGAGTATGGCGTATAATATAAATTTATTTAGTGGAAAATTCTACATGGTAAGCTCTTGGTTTGTAAAATTCTACATGCAGGAAACAAAAACAAAATCATTTTCTAAACTCAACTTGTGGTATCGTTTATAGTTCCTCTATTTCTTATTATTAGTTGACACGTTTAAACTTTGTCTTTGACTTGTTCTTGTGACTTATACTTAGAGAAAACATAATCATGTGGAATCTTGTTAGATTCGTCTCAATGCATATATGTTCCAAATATGTATTAGCAAACGTGCTTAAAGCACTAATATGGAGGAAGTATGACCAAGTGCCCCCTTTTTACTTCGATTAGAGATAAACGATTCTTTAACTATTCTGGTTAACTTTAGTTTGACTACTGACCCTTCCACACACCCTTTATCAAACTCCTCAGCTTACTCTGTCAACCAACACGTCTCCCTCCCTCTTTATCAAACTAATTTCTCAATCTCTTTCAAGAACAAAGCTCCCCCTTCTTATTTGGCTTAGTAGATTATTTTGTTCACTTTTAGTATTTATCCAACAAGTTGTCTAGGGAATAAATTAAAACTTGCGCAACAAAGATTGATCATTGAAAATTTTATATACTTCTTGCTTTCCTTAAATATTGCACCATGTTGACTTAACCCCCTCCAACACATGACTTTGACTCTTAATCTCTTGAATTATGCGTAAGTAAAAATTATATAAAATTGATATTTAGAAAGTATATATATATCGATACGAATCTAACAAGATCCTACATGATTACATATTTTCTTACGTATTTATTACACATGGTCAAATAGATCAAAATGGTGCGGTATTCATGGAACGTAGAAAGTATAACAATTTGTTGTTGGTTAACAAAGTCCCAAAATTCAAATCGTTTTTCTACAACTCTGCATCTCAAAATAGTGACCAACGAGGTATTAATTAATTGATTATTTGATTGATTAATTCCAAAAAATCTGTCAAATACCACCTTTTGGAAGAGTGATTATGCAAGAAAACATGATGCAGGAGCACACATGATGCGTATACACGGGACATTTCAAAACTATTCCTATCTTTATTGCTTAGGGCCTGTTTGGCCAAGCTTCTGAAAATCAACTTATGTTCTTTATAGAAATTATTCTAGAGAAACACTTATTAGAAACACGTTTGTTTGGCCGAAAAATTTAAAAACACTTTCAAGAAATAGAAATAGAAATAGTTTTATGTTGTTTGGCCTATTTTAAATTTCTCGAGTTTATTTTATCCATTATTTACAATAAAGTAAACCAAGTTAAATATTTTTAAGGAACAAAACATTAGTAGGGCATTAATTAATTAAATTATAAATTAAATGAGGGTATTATGGACTATTCTATGGGGCGACCAAAAGGCCATTTACTAAAATGAGCTCAAGAGTTCCCTTATAGAATAGAGATATATGTTGATTAGGTGTAAATTGGTTGTAAATTGATTGTGATTTGCAGAATAGCCAAACATCCATATTTAGCTAGCAAGAGTAGCGTGATTGCTTAGCATGACACGCGCAATATTATTCTCCCAAACTCATGTATATAATGCAATATTTTACGGAAAATATTATCAAACTCTTTCAAAAGTAATTTATGATTTAAAGTTAAAAAGTTAAAATTAGTTTCCAAATACATCCCAAATTCCCATCATAAAATGGTGATGAGTCAACTATTCTAAAAAGTAAATTATGATTTAAAGTTAAAAAGTCTATTTAAATAGTTGACTGAATATTTTTACAAAATATTTTACATAATTATACATATTCTGTTAGACTTAAATTGTGAAATTTTAGAAGGTAGTTTAGTCTATTTCAAGGGGGACACCAAAAGTGGATTTACTAATTAACCTCAGATCTTCACTTATATAATAGCAATTAGCCTCAAGCCCTCAACTACTCATAGTATAAGCTAATTTTTTATAAAGTCTATACAAATCAACAGAATAATTGTTCTACATTTTGGCTTAACATTATTCCAGTGAAATCTGAATTCAGCTAAAGGTGGTCTCTTGCCAAAAGAAAATTATAACCCGGGTTTCCTTTAGCAATTTTTTTAAAGACAGTTTCTTAAAAAAAAAAAAAAAAACAAACGGTGGTTTTAATGAATTTTCAAAATAAAAAAGTGTATTTATATATGTCACGTGCATGGCATGTGCATAGTCAACGCCTGAAAATCCAGTCAACCGTCGTAATCCAGCAATAGGTGGTCTCTTACAAAAAAATTTATAAATCAGGTTATTTCTTGCAAATCTTTTTTAAAAGATGATTTCTCGCAAAATCACTCTTTTAAAAGATGGTTTTTAACAAATTTGCCATTAATTCCTTTTTCTAGGTTGTCTTGGACTAATACCTTAAATTGGAGTTAACTTGGGCGGTAAAATCAGAGCTAGAGATTGGTGATCATAAACGATTCTTCTCGGAAACAGAGGCGGAGAATTCAGGGTCAGGCTATGTTACTCGGACTCGGGTACGGATCCGAGTGTCGGACTCGAAAAAATCAAAATTTGAAGGCACGGGACCCTGTCCTAAATTAAAAATTAAGACACGGGTACGGGGATATGGAAAATAAATAAATATATATATATATATATAAATTTTAAATAGAAAAAAAAAAGAAATAAATAAAAATTAGCCTTAAATTAAGGATAAAAACTAACAAGTTACGGTTTATTTAAATGTTCCTTTTTGAATACAGTACAGCCCGTACTTTCCACCAAAAATAGAAAGTCTAACTGTACTACAACTCTGCAAGAGGACAAAAAATTGAAGTATTGTGATTTTGTGATTCATGTGTATATTTTCAAGAAGTCTGCAACAAGCCAACAAAACATAAATTGTCCAAAAATCAAGAACAGAGGCCACCGCTATCGGCTCTCTCATTGCCGCCGGCGAGTACCAACGGCGGGGTGGTCGACAAAAATTACACTAACAGATTCGGAATTTCGTTTCTAATAAAAGCCCCAAATTTTCAACGAGAAATTAGGTAATCTTCAACCCAATTAACAGATCTAGGGTTTGAAAATCGAAAAAAATTAAAAATAAATTGATTCTCCCTCTTCCTTTTAGCTGCCGTGTCCGACAGACCACAAGTATCCGGTGCGGATTCCGTACCGGGATCCTTGTCGCGTCGGGTCGACCCGGGTACGACGGCTATATTGCCGTGTCAAAGTAACATAGGTGGCAGGTTGAATTGCGCCTAGTTGTAGGCTTGCAGCAGAAAAGTGAAACCGGTGGTGACACACTGGCAGCGTTGGCGAGGAGAGAGAAGGAAGAAAGGCGGTGAAGAGAGAGGTTGGGTGTTTGTATTTTTTATTTTTGGTGCTGCTTTCACCGGTGTTGGAGTTAACATTAGAGGATTTCTTGAGTTTGCTGTTCTAGATTTTGAGAAGAGTGTAGGAGGACTTTTTTTTTCTTGGAAATGGCGGGAAATTTTTGGAATACTCCCTCCGTTCCTAAATAAGTGTCCACTTCCTAAATATGGCGTTCCCTTTTAAGTGTCCACTTCCTATTTTTGAACATAAAATCTTTCCGAATATACCCCTAAAGTTCTAAACAATTACAAACATTACCTAATTCTATTGATTATTTAATTCGAAAAAAGATTAAAATAATAAAAAAAATGAATTTTTTTTTTTTTGAAAAGAGGGGAGTCAGACATGGGGAGTTGGGGAATTAATGGGGACCATTAATTGTCCCCCATATAACCCCCCACCCACCCCTTGTATCACCCGTATTCCTCTCTCTCTCCTCTCATTTCTTCATCTTCCTCTCTCAAATCTTCACTCTGTTTCTCTGGTTTCTCTCATTCTCTCTCTAGAATTCGAAAAAATCTGAGTTTTTTGGGTTTTCTGAGATTAAAACCTTAAAAAAAGTGGTTTCCCTATTGATTTTGATGTTTTCTTGCTTAGATCTCTCTAAAAAATTGTTTGCATGTGCGTTTTTTGGGTTGTTTTCTGGCATTTGATTGAGTTTCTTTGTTTTCTGGGTTTAGTTGGTTGAAGATCTGGAAGATCTAGGGTTTTTGGGTTACTTTTGTGATCTGAGTTTTCAAAAAAGTGTTTGCATGTGCGTTTTTTTGGGTTTTGATTGAGTTTCTGGTTTTTCTGGGTTGAAGATCTTGATTCTTTAGTGAGTTTCTGGGTTTTTCTGGGTTTTTTTCGAATCTTGTTGAGTTTCTGGGTTTCTGGGTTGAAGATCTTTATTCGATCGTTGAGTTTTTGCGTTTTTCTGGGTTTTGATTGATCTTGGTTGAGTTTCTGGGTTGAGTTTCTGGGTTGAGTTCCTGGGTTGAGTTTCTGGGTTTTTTGGTTGCGTTTCTGGGTTTTCTGTTTATTTGATTGAGTTTCTGGTTTGATGGGTTCAAAAAAAACGGAGAGTTTTCATGGGTTTTCCTCTTCCGATGATAACGTCGGCAAGACGGAGTCATTTGAGTATCAGTGCACCGATGAGCACTGCGATCTTGGTGAGTATTGTGAAGGCGATCACAGCTATAGTGGTGAATATCTCAATTATTTACGCCAAATATATAATTCTTTCTGTGCTTCTCCTTCCACCGGATCTGAAAAAACGGTGGAGGGTAAACCGGCACCGCCACCGCCACCGTCCCTTGGCGGATCTAAAACCCTAATTCCTGATGATGAAGTTGATCAACCTCCACCTAAGTCCCCTGATGGTGTCGATGTTGGGGGGTCTGAAACCCTAATTGCTGACAAAGGGAAATGCGATCCCGATAACAGTGGCTCAAAATCTGATGGTGCATGTTCGAGGTCCTAACTTTGTTGGTGTTGCATGTCTACAAGGGGCAGTTTTCTCTTCTTCCCTCTCTCTCTATTTATGGCTTTCCTTTTAGCATGCATGTTTAGCTGTTGATGATTGTAGGCCAGCAAGTGTGATCTCTTGCTGGCAAGGGTTGAATTTGTTGTTGTTGAAGGAGAATGTGTTGATGCATGTGGAGTTTGGAGGGTTTTATTGATTTTCAATCATTGTTATTCGCCCCTGTTTGTTTGATGCATGAGAAATGATGTTTACTTGATGTTTACATGATGTTACTTGATGAATTTGTCCCTATTTGATCTTGATGAAATGAACAAATGATGACAAATGTTAAGTGGGTCCCCATTTGATCTTGATGAAATGAACTTGATGAAATGAAAAAATGATGATGACATGATAAATGATGAAATCATGAGATGAATTGATGAAATGAAATGATGATATGAAATGCTGAAATGAGTTGATGAATTTGTCCCTGTTTTAGCTTGTAAAAATGTGTATGGTTTGAGATTTACTTGATGAATTGGTCCCTTTTTGAGATTTTGTTGATGAATTTGTCCCTGATGTGTTTGGTCTGTTGTGTTAACCATGAAGAAATGTCCCTGATGTGTTTGGTTTGTTGTGTTAACCATGAAGAAATGTCCCTGATGTATTTGGTTTGTTGTGTTAACCATGAAGAAATGTCCCCTGTTTGAGCCTGTTTGACCCTGTTGTGTTGATCGATGACGAGTCTTTCAATTTGCTGAGAAGCCAAGATAATGTGCTTCAATGAGGCTAGGGGACACCTGAGATCCTGAAACTGATTCCTAATTGTGTCCACTTAATTTGCCCTTGTGTGTGATCAATGATGAGTCTTTCAATTGCTGAGAAACAAATCCAATTAACTTCAAACACTCGTGCTGCCATTAGTATCAATTACGATGCTTCTCCGGCGCTAAGTGTTTGTAGTTTGGCTTTGTGACTAGTTTGGCTTTGTGACTGTGATGCTTGGGGACATTCTGAGATCCTTTTGTGTCACAAACTGTGATTGAATATGTTTGACCATGTTTAACTGATTTGTTTAGGTTTTTTGATCTTTTGCCAGTCTTTATGTCTTAGGAAACGAATAGTTTCGTAACACATATAGACTGGCATTAGACCGGAAAACCTATTCATTTCTATGTTAATTCCTAATTGTGTCCACTTAATTTGCCCTTGTGTGTGATCAATGATGAGTCTTTCAATTGCTGAGAAACAAATCCAATTAACTTCAAACACTCGTGCTGCCATTAGTATCAATTACGATGCTTCTCCGGCGCTAAGTGTTTGTAGTTTGGATTTGTGACTGTGATGCTTGGGGACATTCTGAGATCCTTTTGTGTTACAAACTGTGATTGAATATGTTTGACCATATTTAATTGATTTGTTTAGGTTTCCGATCTTTTGCCAGTTTTCATGTCTTAAGAAACGGATAGTTTCGTAACACATATAAACTGGCATTAGACCGGGAAACCTATTCATTTCTATGTTGATTCCCGATTGTGTCCCCTTTATTTGTCTTTGTGTGTGATCAATGATGAGTCTTTCATTTGCTGCCATTAATATCAATTACGATGCTTCTCCGGCACTAAGTGTTTGTTTCTTGGATTTGTGATTGTGATGCTTTGGGACATTTTGAGATCCTTTTGTGTATATGTCCACAACATTTGACTAAATGAAATTGCCATGTTGAGTTCTAAAAAAAATTTATGTTTGTTTGATATTACTACCTTTATTGGTTTTATGTGTGATCTATGATGACACTTCTTTTGCTGAGGCTGAAACCCTGTTATTTTTCAATAATACTCGTGCACCATTAGCATCAATGATGCTTTTCAGGTGCTAAGTATTATGGGAAATGGTTCGGTCAATGATGCTTGGGGACAATCTGAGATCTTATGTTGTTTGACCTATGATGATTCTTTCATTTGTTATCATTCATGTTGAGTTTTGGTTGATACTCCCTCCGTCCCGGAATACTTGACCTGTTTTCCTTATCAGGCAGTCCCTTAATACTTGACCTGTTTCTAAAAATGAAAATATTCTAACAATATTATATTATTTCTCACTCCACCCCTATTAACCCACCTACCCACTAATCCATACAAAAAATAATTAAAAATTCAACCCCTACTCTCCCCCAACCCCACCTCTTAACCCACCTTCCACTAACTACATTAAAATAATACCCCACTATCAACTACTACCTATTAAATTAAATAAGTCAATTCAAGTCCCTTAAACGCTGTGCCGGTCAAACCGGGTCGAGTATTCCGGGACGGAGGGAGTATGTGAATGTGCATGTTAATGTGTTTTTTAATGCAATGATATTACTTGAACCAAACCAATTTAACAAACTATTCATTCATTTCATTTCAAAATGTTACTTTGCTTACAAAATGTTTTGCATACATGTATTCCTTACATTCAAGCTTCCAAAAGTGACTACTTGTCCCCCAAAAAATACATGTTCCCAAAACACAAAAGTATTGTATTCTTTGATTAACCCATGATCCTTAGTCCCCTTGATTCTCTGTTTGTTTCTGGCATGTCTTCCCAAACTTCTCATTCTTGACTTGATCTGTTTGCTTGTGCATTTGAGCTCTCTGGAATGTCTTCCCATGCTTGATTGCCTCTGTTTTTGTTGTGCATTTGAGCTCTCTGGAATATCTGCTATTGCTGCCTCACTTGTAATTCTTTGTGCATTGTTGTCCTCTTGCATATCTTGTGCATTTTCAGTGTGTTGCCCATTTTGTGTTCCATACAACATGTCCCACCCATCATGTACTGCCCACATTGGTGCAATAACTTGAATTGGTAAAATTCCTGAGCAAAAAGTCTTTTCTTGTTCACATGTGGTAGATCATAATCATTTAAACCCTTGGCTTTTAGTATTTCATTCATCACATATTGGTATGATAACCAAACATTTCCAAGTGTTCTTGCCTCTAACTCACAATAAGCTTGGTTAACTGCATCCAACATGTCATCAACATCCTTTGGCATTTTCTTGTGCATTAAACTTTGAATACTTCTGAAAAAACCCAAGTCTAATATGTTCAAGTCCGGATTTGGTGGTTGTTGGACTAGAATGAAAGTGAAGTCACCTTGTTGATGTGCTTGTTGCCATAATGCATCAGATTGAGTGATGTGTGTTTTTGCATTGTCTTGTTGTATGAATATTGTTTTTGGGCCTTCACTTGGAGGCCATTTTTGCATAATTGCTGGAACAATTTGATTGATGAGCATGTCCCTTGTCTCTTCTTTTCTGACTGATTCAACTACTTTAGTCAACATTGTCCCCTTGTCTCTGTTTTTTGAATTCCTCTTTGCTGCTTCTTGATAAGTGAATGGAAAGATCCCCAATTTGCCATCAAATGTGCATTCATTTTGAGCATTGAATCTAGGCCTTGCAACTGCTGCTGTGAACATTACCTTTGGTATGAATCTGCTTGACTTTCCCGATCTGTATTTGCCCCTTTCATACTTCCCCAAATACACCCTTTGTGTTTTTTTGCTCAAGTAGAACCACTTTTCATCAATATGCACAAAATCAAACATTGGTTGGTATTGCCTCTTTGTTTGTGGACTGTCCCCTTGTAGTAAATCTATGACCCATTTGACCCTTTGTAGCATGTTGGGGTCTTGCAACCCCGGATGTAGGGGATTTGTGTGTGCCCTAACATCACTCCTTTTTATCATTCTCCTAAGTATTGTTGGTCCAATATCTAGCATCTCTGCCAAATCCCTAATGCATGTTCTGTCCCCCATGGTTAGGCTTGTGATTGTGTCTTGTTCAACTTCAATGCGTTTCCTGCCAGGATTTTTTGCCTTTGTTGCCATGTTGACTGTTCTTGGATGCACATTGTACATTTGAGCAACATGTATATATGCTCCATAATATGGTTTGTCTTTGTCCCTTTTGCGATGGTTGTTCAACAACCACATCAGAATTTGCAGCCTTGTGTCACAGCTGAGCCTTGGCTTCTTCTTGCGTTGATGACCCCGTGTTCCTCCATGTTGCTGAAAATTGTGTTGATGCTGCTCTGGTGTCTCATTGAGATCAAATGGAAAAACTATGTGTTCATTCAAGTCGAAAAAAGTCCCCTCCTCGTCAATGTGGTCACCATCATCATCTGATTCTGGTACCCACGCATCATTAATGTTCCAAGCAGCATCTTCCCATTCAGCATCTTCCTCCATTTTGTCTGAGCAGAAGAAGCCAAGTGCAATGAAGCTCTGTGTTTTTTAATAAATGCTCTGTTTTGAATAAATGCTCTGTGTTTGTGTATTTTTTGGTTTGTTTTTGGACAAACTTTTCTCTCTCCTGATGTATAAAAAAAAATTTGGAGGGAAAAGTCCCTTTTCTGCCAAAAATTTCCCCCCAAAAGTGAGATGTCCCCACTTTTGTTGGCTGATCCTTGTAATTATATTGCTGTTTTCCTATTGGCTGTTGAATTTTGGAATCAGAATTCTATTGGTTGGTTTTTGAGTTAGTGGATTGCTGAGTTGGCACTTTTGTACTTTTCTGATTTTCTCTCCTTTTCTTTATGATTACTTTTTGTACTTTATACAATAAACAATTATCTACTTTTTCCTTTCCCCAAAAAAAACATTCCCAATCATTACCTCTTACACAACATTCAATTTTATTAATTACCGCGCAATTCTTCAAAGTGGACACATATTTAGGAACGGAGGGAGTACTTTTTTTTCATGGGTAGGTTAGTAATTACTGACTCAAGGTTAGAAAATCAGTCAATATATGATTATTAGCCCTATCTAAGTAAATAAGGGAACTGGATGATATATAACACATTTTGTCCCACCATCTTATTTTCATCCAATCACGACCTTTCAAAGTTGTGAAAATTTATATTTTTAGTATATATTAAAAGAAACTGATATCTCTTTTAGGACATCCAGAAATGAAAATTTGGCAACTAATATAGCGTGGAAGGATTAATCAACAGACAAATATAGCAAAAATAAAGTTAAAAGAATTTTTCCACAAAGAACCTGCGCTGGATGTGTGGCAACTCCAATTCCACAAGCACCTCACGAACAACTTTGCAGAAGGGAGAACCCTGAAGTAATACGCATGGTAGTAAAGATTCCATATAATTTGATGTGGAAGCGTAGGCAAAGACAACGGGAAGGATATTAAAGTTTGACGAGTAAAACCTCATAAGCCCAGAATACAAGCGGCTTAGGTGGCATTTTTGCTGGAGTATAAGACTGCCCCTGGGCAACGGAAATTGGAAAGGAAGAACACGTAACAGTTAGTGATGTCAGCAGTCGAAGGTATTTCGCAGTCAGAATATGATTATGCTGAGTGAGACTTACTCTGCCCATACGACCAATCATTGCAAATCCTTCAGTTAAGGTCTAGATAAGCCAACAAAGTCGGATAAAGAGTTAAAAAGTGTTAAAAAGTGTTTTAAATGTTGTATTCAAAACAATAGAGATACTAACCGTTAGTAGACCTAGCGACAACAAAAGAGGGACTTGACCATCACCTGCATAAAGGACCTCAAAGTCAAAAATTATGTCCAGGACCACCAGGGAAGTATATAAGTCACAGTAGATTGTAAATTGCATATTCATGGGAGAGAAACTTTATCTAGGAAATGCATGATATCTGACATCTCTAAAGTGTGATCAAGTCATTTTACTAAGATGTGACTCGAAGCCTGGAGCATGCTTGTATCACATAAAAACTTTTTCGATTTCTCAGATGATGGAAACTCAAACGATTGGAATAGTTAAGAGGCAAGGGAGGGAAAGAAGAATATTATTTAGATTAACATTCACCAAAACATTAATAATAATTCAAACTACACTCTTCAGAAGTTATTTGTAAGCCAGGAGTTGGCAGTTTTGGAAAAATAACTGATTGATGAGATTTATAAAAATTGTACTGCTTCTCTAACAATCAAACTACCTAGTAAAGTTTAAGATGAACAACTGATTAATGGAACTTTTGTTGACGGATAACTAACAAAGCAAACAAAGGGCTATTTAGTAGAATATGCTCATCATAAACTCCAATGTCGAACTATGTTAATTACTTGGGGAGCATTTAAGTAGTGAGCATAATCTCTTCGTTGCAAAGGTTTGGTTGCAAAAATATAAAAAAAAACCCTGGAACCTACATAGGAAAAAAACCTTGAAGAGAGCCGTTGGGATAATAGTATACCAGTCCTGTGTATAAGCATCTTATATATGGCTATGTTGTTCAATTGAAGACAGGTATAACCTCAACGTCACCAAAAAAAGGCAGTTTCCCATGGCAAGGTAGAGAAGGTCATGTATCAGTAACCTTATTTACTATAATAAATAGGCTATTTCTTAACGACTCTTAATCAGAAGTCAATGCCGTAAGCTACTTGAGAAAAGTACAGTCAATGACCTACTTCTACAAGTAACCTATTGAAATGACAAAACATCTGGTACTTCTTTTATTCTGCAAACAATACACGTTTCAAATAGTTCAATAAGGCCTCTTCGTTATAGCAAGATAAGGCTTCATATATCAAAGGTTTTGGGGATTTGAAATGTTTGTTAAATTATCTTCTGACTGGATAGCAGAATGCAAGTGGCTGTTCAATAACTAATGTAAATTGGTTGAATGAGACTTGTGCCTCACAACGTCTAAGGATCAGCTATATATAATTTTTCACTTACCAACAGAGAGGGGGGCTCTTTCTGTAAAAGCAAATACGGAGTATACAACATTACTGTTTATTGATGATAGATAATACAAGTAAATAGAATTGACTTCCAGCAAATTTAAAGTCGACCCTATCAATTAACAGACATATTTCTTTATCTCCGAATTTCTTCAACCTAGTTACGCCTACTTATGCATATAGTCTAGATTAGTACTTCGTACATATTTCAATACAGTTCGTGTTGCTTATTTCATCATTATAAATTAGAGGAAAGCTTTTCAAGGTACTACAAAGTTGTAACTCGTAATGCTTCTGATTTCCCAGCAAATACTTTTAACATATTACGCAAAATACCAAAGAAACACAACCAGATAATTTAGAAAGAAAGCATAATGGCTTAAGAGTGTAATTTGAATTATATGCGACCTAGTATCCTAACTGATGTTAAGCTGTCACCTAACCGGTATGTTCCACATGACAATTCTACTCATACTACCAACAAAAAATTAAAATCCGTCACTGGGCGAAGCAGAAATTTGAGCCAAAAGTATAATATATTCATATATTTTCTTTTATTATCTCCGTCTCAGTTAAATTTATTTGATTAACTGCAAACTTGTTCTTCTAACAGTGAATGTGTTGAGGTTTATGTCATTTGAAGAAGATATAGCATGGTAGTTAAAACTACAAGTAAAACTCCGCCAGGCGCCAATGTATCACTTCTCGGACTTGAAAAATACCGGATAACCAAAATGTCAAGCTAAAATCTGATGATCAAAGCATGATAATGGTAGAAGAAGTCGAAGTGAAATAAATAAAAATAACCGAACTTTATGGGCCACAAATAAGGAAAACAATGTAGAACCATATGTAAGGGAATGACCAGAGTTAATCAATCGGCTTAGCATACAATAAAGACAAATGAAATCAAGAAATTAAGACTAAGAGAAGGGTGAAGATGAGAAACCATATTTGTTAACCAAATACTTAATAATATCATTTGATTCGTACATAGCCACTCCAGTGTTTGGATCCACCTGCAATCAACAAACTGGTGTTAATTTCTTTTATTCAAGCATATCTAAAGAAGAAATCTTAACATAATCATTATCAAGGAGATAAGAGGTAACAAATCCCATAATTGGAGACTAAGGGATTGGAACACGCCACAGTCCAGTAGTGAGACTCATTAAGTACTCATAATACTAAACTACGCCCTTAGGTCAACTTACAAAATTATACTTGTCATCAACAGAAAGAGGTTCTAAGTTTGTAACAGAAAATGTCTTCCTCACACAACCCTCCCTTATAAAATACTAGGGTATGGACCAAAGGAACCCTAGTAGAAAGAAGACGCAAAATTATGGTTTCTTATATCATAAAGATTGTCAATAGAGAGCTTGAAGTGTTGCACCAAATTACAAAATGGAAAAAAAAAAATTATTTGCTAATATGATAATATCCTATAACCAGTAATGCTTTTCATGAGCCTTTTCTGAATAGTCCAGGACAATAAATAATTTTTATCATATCCACTGACTTGATGGAGTGCATAAAAATATGGTGAAGACTTCAAGAGTGCTAAAGAAAATCTACACTAATCGACATCAACATAGTGGCCTATGCCCCCATAACTCGATTTACATTGATTTATTGATTACGCGATACACTTTTAACACTAAAGTTTGGCACCTATATGCTGTATCTTGGATGACCTTGAAAAGTAAATAATATTTAAAGAAGGGGAAAGCCTAACTCTGTTTTTACAATTTAAAACAGTGGACCAATTGACTTTTGAATTTCACCAGTTTCCTCATATATATGGTCTAGAGAAAACAATAACCTGAAATGGTTGACGCCGGTTAAGTGGTGAAATGGTCCCTCCCCACCCCATCCAACAGTCATCGCGGTCAACAACAGCCTCTACCATCACCTCCACAACCAGTTACCACTGACAAGAACAGGCCGCTATCCAACAGCCCCCAAAGACACCAACATCCCCTTAGCAACACCCGCCGCTCCCTCCACCTCCTGTAACAGCCACCAAGGTCCACCATTATCCTACCCATTCTTGTCTTCGGCAGGAATGAAGTATCTCACAAATGTCAAACTTGAATTTTTCATGGTCAAACTTGAATTTTTCTAAGCTCCATTGAGACTCGGTATTTTTCATTCTCTCTTTCTTTCGTTCAACATTTATGGTGCTTTGTCCTCTTTACGTTTCTAAGTCGGTTTCAGAGGCTTTCCTGTGGTTTTGCCAGTTCTCATGGAAGGGCTTGTGGAATTATTTAGTGGTTGATTCTGGGTTGGGCAGAATGGTGGTGCCACGGTGGTTAAGGTGTTCATAACTTCATATGGTGGGGTTTGTAGAGATCTTATGATAGAGTGGTGGTGGTGGTCAGAAATCAGGATGCTGGGAAGTGAGTCAATTTCGAGTTGGTGTGGCAATTCCAAGTTCAGGGAGGTGAAAGGGTTGGCCTATGTTACTCCTCTGACACTCAAGATGTATTAAATTTCATACTAGGCCACTATACATTTGGGTGTCATGTCATGTTGAAGTGTTGGTGGCTCCGACACCGTCTGTCAACCAACGTGTCATGTCATGTTGAAGTAACATAGGGGTTGGCAATTGGCATGGAATTACCTTCAGTCCTCAGTTGCCAACGGCATCAGTAAGGTGAGTGTGGCAGAGGAAGAAGGGCAAAGGCTGAGCTGTTGGCGAAGCTGGAGGCTATTAGTGATGGTGGTTGCTATTGAGTCTTGGGGGCTGGGAGGGGCTACATCACCACTTAATTTAACGGCATCAACCATTTTTAAGGTTATGATTTTATCTGAAACATAACATTAAGGTTATTTCATAAAACTCAAAAAAATTTGGTCCAACGCATAACAACTGCAAAATTAAAGGGTTCCCAAGTTAAATATGTCCCAAAATAAACTGCAGAAGACATATCCTAAACTTCTGGGGGGTAACTCAACTCCTAAGACTGTAAAGTTTATTATAACTCTTCTTTCGCTTGACCTAAAATTGAATCTGATTACAAACAAAAGAATTTCTAACTTGAAGAGTTTGCCACAGTGTTAAGAAACCAATAGTGATAAAGGTTACTACAGAAGAATATGGTTTTCATTTAGAGTTGTGCGACATAAGAATCGATGGGGTATACTGTCAAACCATGTAAGGGAACATCTTCTTGCCACCCATCTGAGCTGCTTTCGGACGGAAGTTTGGCCCGTTTCTAGGACATGGATAGTACAAGACATCAATATCCAACACTGCTACAATTTCCCTGACCTGTTAATACATCGGAAGATCAGCTGTATGGAAGATCCTAGGAGAGGTATGCAAAATGAATGCACGAAAAACTCATGCATCAGTCACACCCCACATATAAACTGTAATACTTCAACAGATTAATAATACCTTTCGGCAGAAGGGACAACTGATATATTCGGGTACGTTGGAGGCCAAGTACAGTGATGCAAAAGGAGCAAAGTAGTTAGTCAAATTGCCAATAAGCTGTAAAAGGCTGTGCTAAAGAAAGACGCCACATGTTGGCCATTACCCCTCAAACACCAACAATCAAAGAAGGAATGAAAAGCAGTTCAGTTTCACTACCTTTCAAATTCATATATCTCAATAGGCTTTTCAGGACGTGGACCTAACTTTGAGCTCTCCTTCAATTTAAAACCTTAATAAAATAAAATAGAACAAGGGCAAGCAGTAAATTAGCGAATCACACACTACGGAGAAATCGGCCGTTTTATCCAGCACATGTAGGCATCTAAAGCCCCTATGTGGAAAGACAGATTTAGTTGAATATTGCGTAATTGTACACAGTACAGAAAATGTAGAAAATTCAACAAGAAAATCACATATGGTTCATATTCCTTCTAAAATTACAAAACGACAGTTAAGAAAAAATAAATAAATTCGCAAGAAGAGACAGAGTTCAAAATTCTAATTCTAACCAATGCAAGCATGTGAAAATCTATTTCTTTAAGTGAGCCGGTCAAGTTTTGCATTTTGAATGCAGCATCTTGCTAACAGGACTACCTATGCATAGTATGATACTAAAGATACTGAACAGGGACAAAGAACATAAAGTCCAATTGAAGCGCAAGCATCTGGTGCGAGTCGTGCAACTGCTTTGAATAGTGGCTATAACCATTATTTTTCAAGAAATCTAAACCAAATCAGTATCATGAACTAAAACTAGGACTTTAAATACAAGTACAGACTTTGATATCAATTATCAAAAGCCAAGCTCTTAAGACAGAAAAAAATCGATGCATGATAATTTTGTTACAGAAGATTCTCTCATATAGTTAAACAAAAAGTTGAAATAACATAAAAAATCTACAAACACCCTTTACATTTTCTTTATCAGAGACGTTTTTATTCAAATTTCAATACTCTTTTTGCAACATGTTCTAGTGGGTTACTTACAAAAAATTCGAAAAGAACCTGACCCCCACAGAGAAGAAAAAGGTAGGACAACACATGCAAGGACAATGAGAAGGCAGGGGGATCTCGTAAAGTCTTATGGAAAGCACACCTTAATTAAATGAAGGAGTTGAACAAATATATTACCAGCGAACTCCAGAGCATATTGGTCAGATGGGATTTCATCCTTTGACACAAGGGACACTGAATACCTGTTAAAGAGTAATACAAGTATTTTAAATCTTAGAACCACCATAACATATAAGCTCCATATGTTCCAACAGTGTGTGAAAGCCAGAGTCAGATACTGACCGAGCCCGGTTTCAGTCATTCTATTTGACAAGTATTGAGTCAAAACAATGTTTAATCATACAAATCTTCAAAAGATTGCAATTCCTATGTTTTATCAACCACTACATCGATTTTCAGGGATATTTCCTACGTTAACATAAGCATGTGTAGTCAAACAATGCATCCAAAATACAAATTGCAAAATCTCAAACCATTTCCATACAAACAACCAATAATTAAACAAGACCCCTAAAGAGCACAAAATGCAATCAATCTAATTACCTCAGAAATTACAAATAAGCATAAAAGAGAGTACTTGAGAAGAAAAATGGGATTTACCCATCAGCAAAGACGCCGGTACCCAATCGGAAGATGAGAGAAAGAGAAGCCCCAAGAATATCAAGAGTCCTATCCGGTCTGATACCGAATCGCTTCGGCTCCGGCGCCTTGAAATTCGGCGGCGCCGAGAAAGTAGGTTTCGATGTCGAAACTCTAGCATCGGAACTCCCTTGAGAACTTGACTCTACTGTTGGTTCTGAGATTTCCGTCGAAGCCCTAATTCGAAATGAATTTTTCGGCATTTTACGGCAGGAAAGTGGCCGAAGAATTGGGATTGAGGCAAAAGTTAGAGCTCCTGCCATGATTCTCCGGTGAAGAAATCAGTTAATCGGGTTTTGTGGCTGCTGTCGGTTGTCCACGGAAATGTGGGAGTGGGAGTGGGAGTGGGACGAACTATTGGATTTCACTCATTTTGTGAGAATTCCACCTTAAAATTTCGACGTGGCGTATTGTGGTTGCCAAATTAGGCCCTGCCCCATCTTTTTTCCTTTTTTATTATTCCCTCCGTATTTATTTAATAGATACACTTGGCTGGACACGGGTTTTAAAAAAAAGAATTGAATGAAATAAAGTAATAAAACAAGTGGGGTTGGATAGATATTTTAATAAGTAAAATAAGTGGGGACTATGACAAGGAAGTCTGAATCTATAATTATTATAGATTGCAAAACCTATAATGGGGGTAAAATGGTACTTTCAAGTACCATTTGTGCTTTGGCCCACCTTTTTTCCTTTCTCCTTTTTATTTTTGCTTCTCTCTCTACATTTCTGTTCCAAAATTTTAAAATTCAAATTTTATTTTATTTTTTAATTAAAAAAATTGTCCAGCAGTAATTATTCAAAACTTGGAAATTGTAAAACTCAACCTTTCATTTACTCTCTCATTTTCTCTCTCCTTCGTTATTTACCCAGAAAACACTCTTTCTCACGTTTCTCCTTCTCCCGCAAGATTGTTCATCTCCTCCAAAATCACCATTGCTACACCACGATTTCTTTCTCTCGGATTTACTTAAACTTACTTTTTTTTTCGAATTTGAGTAATTTGGGCGAGTTTAACGAAGCTTGAAGTTTGGGCGAGTTCGTTGGAGCGAAGACTAATCCTTCATTCAATTCCAGGTAAAGATGAAATATTTCATTTTAATTCCGTAGTTTTTTTATTTCATTGTTGTAGTTTGTGTATAATTGGGAATTTTTGCTGAATTTTGTTGAAGTTAGGGTTTGGATTGATGAAGAATTGTTTGTTTTTTTTGGTTTAGGGTTTCGTTTGTTTCTGGGTAGATAATCTTGCTAGAAATTCGTTTGTTTCTGGGTAATTCATCATTTTGTGCCGGAATGTTTTCATCATTTTTTTCAATTACCAGTATGTTTTAGTTAGGGTTAGGGTTAGGGTTAATCAAATAATTTCAACCTTTTGGGGTTTTATGTTTTGGAGATGCATGAATCAATACAAAGAATTTATTTTGGGGTTTAGGGTTTAGATAAAGATTGTTTTGTTTGGAGTATGAATTTATCAAATTTGATATTATATTGTAATTTATTGGCCCCGTTTTATCATATTTGGTGAATGTAAAGAAAGGGCGGGTGTTGAATTTAAATATTTGTTGTTATCTGGTGAAAGGGCGGGTGTTGAACTTGTATTATTATGTATTTTACGAATGTATTGTTTAATAATCTGTGAATTGTCTTTATGTGTTGTTCAAAATTGACTGAGAATGTGACTGCCTTGAGTTCAAACCACATAGAATGTGTGCCAAATAATAAATTTGGTACATGGTGGTTCTTTTAAATGGAAAGTTGTATATAGTTTGGTATTCAATCTAAAAGGAATGTTGAATTAGTACTGTTATTAATCTTATTGTTTATTTACCTAAATTATTTCATGATGGTTTTCAAAAAGGGACACACTGGAGCCAAACAACCATGGGTGAGTGTTATTAGTTGTTAAATTTGGATTGTACCCACACAGTGTAATTCTATATTTGGAGTGTATATATCATGCAGTGTAAGTCTAAATTTGGAGTGTATGATGTAGTGTAATCCTTAACTGTGGCATATGATGATGCTTTTGATGCAGAATTTTGCTTTTAGTGAAGTTGTGCCTGCTGGTAGCCAACCCCTGGAAGCTGGCACTAGTAAGCGTAAGAGGCGTATACCGGAACCGGAACCGGAAAATGAAGAAAACGAAGAAAACTATGAATCTGATGAGGCTGTGTCAGGGGATGATAGTGAGGATTCTCTGTATGAGGATGATCCTCATTTGTGTGAAGAAGTGGAAGATGAAGATGATGATGATTTTACAAATTCTGAAGATGAAGGTGGTGGTAAGTCAAATAAGAGAAAGCAGAACAATAAGAAATTGTATGTTAAGAGCCGGCGTGCTGTAGATGATGTGGAAGAGTATGCAGAGGATGCTGGTTATGAGGAGGAACAGTTTGAAGATGAAGGGGATGGCAATGTTCATAAAGTGACAAAGAAGGTGTTAAGGCATCCAGGGAAGACTGTTAGGGGTGGTAATTCAAATGAAGAAGAGAAGTTATTGAAGCGGTTGAAGTTATTGAGGCAGAGGCGTAGGGTTGAAAAGGAGGATGAGGGGGGGGGGGAAGTTGTGAAGAAGATGGTGCTGGAGAATAATAAGCGTAGGAAGGTTGAGGAAACTGGGCGAATAAGACAGGGAGGAGTAACAGAGGGAGGGAAAAGAGAGTGTCCCGTGAAACAAAAGAGAGGGCCGAAAAAGAATGTTTTTCTGCGGGTTAGTAGAGTGACTTAAAAATTTAAAATTTTACTATATACCCCATTTGATATACTAATTTGGTTATGAACTTGTGTTGAAACAGGTTCCTATTCCCCCACAGCGGATGTCAAGGGGTGAATATGCGAGACAACATGACTTGGTAGTTGCCACTCAAATGGCTAATTGTGAGCGTAAGGTATAAAATTATGTTTTAGTGTTTGTGTAGTTGTTGGATGGGTATGTTTCATTTGTTTGTCTTGTGTGTTTATAATAAATCCATTTTTTGTAGCAACCAAGTGTTATTTGTCGCACCGATGCGTTCTCGAAGTTGATAGCTGGGTTTGATCAAACAAGGAAGGACTGTGTGAAAAAGATGCACTAGTAGAAAAAACCCCTGTTGCAGCCCCCTTGTTGCAGCGTACATGTATTAATACGCTTCAACAAGCAGTAGGTCAACGCGGGTCAAACCCTTTAAAGGGTTATTGCAGCGTACAAATTAATTGCCCCCTGCAAAAGAGTTTTTTGCAGCGTACATATTAAAAGCCCCCTGCAATAGCTAGATACTGTTGCAGCGTACATGTCATTGTACCCTGCAATAAGTCCGTGTAACAAAATTTATTTGTTGCAATAATATTATTGTTGATTAATGATTTCATTTAACCAAAATGTCTCTCTCAAAACTTTGGATTTCCCCGCGCTCAACTCTTCCCTCAGTTTTCAATTCCCTCCGTCGCCGTCGAACTCAGAGCTTGCCCGGTCCTACGCCGTCGTCGAACTCAGCTTGCTCAGATCCGCCGTCACTCTCCTCGCCGGTGAGTGTCTTTCCTTGCTTCCTCGCCACCCGTCGCGTCCTGTACGTTCTCCGCGCTGAACCACGACTGACATAGTCGCTGAAAACTCAGCTAGCTCGGCCGCTGGTTCCAAGAAAGAACGGTCTGTTCTTCGGTGCTTGCTCGGCCGTCAATCTCATCGCCACAAAAAGTAATTCTCTTCCTGTCCCCTTTTGATTTTCGTTTTCAGAATTAGGGTTTGTACAATTTTTTTTTTTTTTTGCTAGTTGTTCAATTCGTTCTAATTATATTCAGAATTTTCTCTTTTTCCTCTTAATTTTACTTAGTTGTTCAAGTCGTTGCACTTAATTTTTGAAGATTGTAGCTGCCTGCAGGAATCTATCATCGTGCTTGTCTGGATTTCAACAAATGCATTAAAGTATTGATATATCTAATTATATTCATAGAGTTTCTCTTTTTCCTCTTTTGAAAGTCTGAGGCCAGCTCATAGGAAGTCATAATTTCTGTATCTTTGGCAATTGAATAGTTCAATTTTTGGCATTATTTAAGAATTATAGATAAATTACAAGTTGGTATGTAATTTGAATGCAATTTGAAAAAACGTTGGATTTGATTCTGGAACACTTCTTTTCTAATCACCTTTTTGGTTTTCTTTTTGTTTGTATTATCTGATAATTTAATTGTGAAGTCAATGAAAATGTTTGCTGGAATATCTGTAACCCTTTTTGATTAAATTGATTTACTTCATGGCAATACGCTGACACATAGCTGAAGTTTTATAATTTTGATACCAATTGAACATGCAGGAGTTTGAGCAGTTTCTTATTTTGTGATTTTTTTGAAAATGCAGGCTTCTATTTTGCTGTTGACACCAGCATTTGCAAAGCTTATTTTGCGACTTAATCTTCAGCCTCCTGAATTTGTTACTGGTACTTATTATTTTGAGTTGGTCTTATGAAGTATTACATTTACATTTACTCTCTTTCGCCTAGTTACAATCAGATCTGTCTGTTCTTTTAGACTTTGAGTTAGCGCTCCCTAGTCAAATCATATTCTGCTATGGTTCCAGCTAGCCTCTTGCTTGTAGGGGATAAGAAAAGGTATAGTTACCCAAAAACCATTCGCAAAGTAATCGATTTTTGTGCCTGGAAGTCTACGATTACTCATTGGCGCCAACTACATGAGTCATGAATCAATGAGTCATGAATCTGAGTTAAAGCTATAAACAAGGCAGCTATGAAAAAAATTGACAACTAAATTGACAAGTAGCTTCCATATGAGAAGCTGGTGAAATTAAAATACACTAGAACAGACATGCAACTCATATTAGCAATTGGAGCTGTAGAACACTCAATATTATAACTTATTTTTTCATACTCGGGATAAAATGATGCATACTACAAAGCAATAAATCATTGGAAGAACTTGAAATGATACATTCCCGGGCCATAAAACTATTGTTAGCTTCTACGTGGTTTTCATTGTTAGTAACTTGAAATGATATATTCCCGAGCCATAAAACAGTTGTTAGCAATGCAATCTCCCTGTCTTCCTGAAGTGATAATTAAGTGAAGAAGAATGCGCTTAAGATGTTTGAAACAAACAGACTATAGAATACAATTTTTATCATCGTGAAAAAATTTCGATCACCTGTACTTATGGAAGTTCAGTACATCGTCAATGACCAAGTAATTACTCTGATTTAGATGGTTGTATTCATTCGCCATTTTTTATGTTCAATCTACCTGCAACAACATTTAAGTGGCAGTGACGACAAATTAATAGCTAGAATGATGGACAAATGAAGGGGTCTTGGGGAAGGGGTCATGCATGAATTATTTTCATCAAGAGGAAGGTTGAGGCGAGGGGTGGTTGGTGTCAAGGCTTTGGATTTTTTAATGGTTATTTAAGTTTCATTTTTGTGTTGTTTCTATACTTAAGGAAACACTATTGTCTATTGAAAGGGGTAGTTGCTGACTTGTTGCATCACAAACATCAATTTATCTTTTGTCTGCAGAGTCTGCACTATACAGAATATATGCTGGTACTATAATTAGTTATCTCTGTAACTTATTTATGTATTCCATAATTGCTAATCTGAAACAGTTATTTATTCTCTGTGCAGTAAGTTAGGTTAGAAGTTAGCTACATTATTCTCTACTCCGTCCTTGGATTTGTGGAGGATTTAGTATATATTAATGTTAGGGGATCTATTAATCTGTTTTGTTTGTTTTGTTTTTAGGATCTCTTTTAGTTTGATGGTATTACTAGCTAGTTTCTTGAATCCAATATCCATTTCATGTCGAGATGTGAAATGATCAGGTGTTTATGATAGTTTCAGTAGGTTAGCTTATGGTCTCTTGTTATGTGAATTTGTAATTCCCTCTTTTGCGCTCATATGAGCCTTTCCTTGGCTTATTGTTGATGATTCTGTAGGGTTCATGCAAAAGTGCTTTTCCACTTTATTCTCTTCTTGTTGAGATTTATTGGACGACTCAACTGATTAGTATATAAATCGCTCAAGTTATTGGTCAACGGCAGCATGTAGAGAAATATTACCGTGTTTACAAAGATGAACAGTAAGTGCGTGCTTATTTTCTTGCTACTTTATGCTATTTCCCCTATAACCCTATGGTGGTTTGCTGTCCGTCTTGCATCTCCTTAGCTAGGCGAATACATCAGTGACACTAATAACTAATTTTATTCGCACTTACAGTGTCGTTGTATGTCTATCCGTCAATAGCTTTCATGTACTAATTGTAATTTGCTTAAAATGTGCAGTCACCGTTGGTTTTTTTCCAAGGAAGTGAAAAAGGTGGACATCATGACACATGACTTGGTATGTCTTTAAATTGCTTTTTATTTACCATAATTATAATTAGCCTTATACATCATTCAAACTAGTCATCTCCTGCTTGTGAAATACCCCCTCGCGAACACAATTATTAAACTGATTTTATTTCTATGTGGAGTTTGAGTTTTCTATGTGGAGTTTTCTCATTTCAAACTTATAACATAATTCATATGATTAGTTTTAAGTTTCCAAGACTCAATCCAATCTATTTATTCACATTTGAGACTTGTTTGGTCGGTATAGGTCATATTTAGGCTAAAATAAGGCATTTTCGCTCCCAATTTTGAACTAGATAACCTAAGGACTCATTTCAAACTTATTACATGATTAATATGCTTAGTTTTAAGTTTTCAATACTCGTTCGAATCTATTTATGCAAATTTAAGGATAATTGGATCGTTATAGGTCATATTGAGGCTAAAATGACATTTTCGCTCCCAACTTTGAACTAACGAACCTAAGAACTCATTTCAAACTTACTACATGATTCATATGATTAGTTTTAACTTTCCAAGACTTAATCCAATCTATTTATGCACATTCGAGACTTCTTTGGCCGTTATAGGTCATATTTAGGCTAAAATGACATTTTCACTCACAACTTTGAGCTAACGAACTTACAAACTCATTTCAAATTAATAACATGATTCATATGATTAGTTTTAAGTTTCCAAGACTCAATCCAATCTATTTATGCACATTTGAGACTTGTTTGGTCGTTATAGGTCATATTTAGGCTAAAATAAGGCATTTTCGCTCCCAATTTTGAACTAGATAACCTAAGTACTCATTTCAAACTTATTACATGATTAATACGCTTAGTTTTAAGTTTTAAATACTCTTTTCAATCTATTTATGCACAGTTAAAGATAATTGGATCGTTATAGGTCATATTTAGGCTAAAATGACATTTTTTCGCTCCTAACTTTGAACTAACGAATCTCAGAACTCATTTCAAACTTACTAAATGATTCATATGATTACTTTTAACTTTCCAAGACTTAATCCAATCTATTTATGCACATTCGAGACTTCTTTGGCCGTTATAGGTCATATTTAGGCTAAAATGGCATTTTCGCTCCCAACTTTAAACTAACGAACTTAAGAACTAATTTCAAACTTATAACATGATTCATATGATTATTTTTAAGTTTCCAAGACTCAATCCAATCTATTTATGCACATTTGAGACTTGTTTGGTCGTTATAGGTCATATTTAGGTTAAAATAAGGCATTTTCGCTCCCAATTTTGAACTAGATAAGCTAATGACTCATGTCAAACTTATTACATGATTAATATGCTTAGTTTTAAGTTTCAATACTCGTTTCAATCTATTTATGCACATTTAAGGATAATTGGATCGTTATAGGTCATATTTAGGCTAAAATGACATTTTCTCTCCCAACTTGGAACTAACGAACCTAAGAACTCATTTCAAACTTACTACATGATTCATATGATTAGTTTTGACTTTCCAAGACTTAATCCAATCTATTTATGCACAATCGAGACTTCTTTGGCCGTTATAGGTCATATTTAGGCTAAAATGACATTTTCGCTCCCAACTTTGAACTAACGAACTTAAGAACTAATTTCAAACTTATAACATGATTCATATGATTAGTTTTAAGTTTCCAAGACTCAATCCAATCTATTTATGCACATTTGAGACTTTGGTCGTTATAGGTCATATTTAGGCTAAAATAAGTCATTTTCGCTCCCAATTCATAACTAGATAACCTAAGGACTCATTTCAAACTTATTACATGATTAATATGATTAGTTTTAAATTTCCAACACTCGTTTCCAATCTATCTCTACACATTCGAGACTTCTTTGGCCGTTATAGGTCATATTTAGGCTAAAATGTCACTTTCGCTCCCAACTTTGAACTAACGAACCTAAAAACTCATGTCAAACTTAAATACATGATTCATATGATTAGTTTCAACTTTCCAAGACTTAATCCAATCTATTTATGCACATTTGAGACTTCTTTGGCCGTTATAGGTCATATTTAGGCTAAAATGACATTTTCGCTCCCAACTTTGAACTAACGAACTTAGGAACTAATTTCAAACTTATTATATGATTCATATGATTATTTTGAACTTTTCAAGACTCAATACGATCTATTTATGCACATTTGAGACTTGTTTGGTCGTTATAGGTCATATTTAGGGTAAAATGAGACATTTTCGCTCCTAACCTTGTACTAAGGAACCTAAAAACTCATTTCAAACCCTTTACATGATTAATATGGTTAGTTTTAAGTTTTCAAGACTCCTTCCAATCTATTTACGCACATTTAAGGCTCATTGGGTCGTTATAGGTCATATTTAGACTAAAATGACATTTTCGTTCCAACTTTGAACTAAAGAACCTAAGGACTTATTTCAAACTTATTACATGATTAATATGCTTTTAAAGTTTTCAATACTCATTCCAATCTATTTATGCACATTTAAGGCTCATTGGGTCGTTATATGTCATATTTAGACTAAAATGACATTTAATCTAATGCTCCCATCAAATTTTTGTTTTTGAAGGTCTATACTACGAGGAATGCGCCTTATGCTAGTGAGGAAATTGATGTGGTTCCTGAGCAATGGGCTAAGTTTTTTACCAGCAAGTATTTATTATTGGCCTGAGCGCGTTTGATCGAGTTGGCTTAGATGTTATAGAACAATCTTTTATATTAAAATGTATGCGTACGTTGAAATTGGAACGTACATATTTTTGAATGTACTACATGCACTTTGTTTTGGGATATATAATATACAAAACACCAGTTATTGTTTTTATAATTGTTATACAGGTTGCGATATTATTAGCGATATTATTATTGTTGTGACAGGTTTCTATATTTGTGTGCAAGGCACTCTAGATATAACTAAATAAATTAAAAAATTTCCGCCTAAAGCTCTTTGTTGCAGCGTACCTATATATGTACGCTGCAACAAGGGTGTAAAATTTAGCAAAAATCATTACCTGTTGCAGCGTACAAAGAGATGTTCGCTGCAACAGAATGGGTTTTTTTTGCAGCGTACACCAATTTGTACGCTGCAACAAGTCTAGATTTTGGCCTAATTTTACACACTTGTCGCAGCGTACATATAAATGTACGCTGCAAAAAAGCACTTTTCGCAGCGAACAATGTACGCTGCAACAAGTTCAGACTTGTTGCAGGCCCCCCAGTTGCAGCATACGATGTACGCTGCAACAGGGGTCTAAAAGCCCGCTGCAATAAGGGTTTTTTCTACTAGTGATGGGATTTGGTGGACTTTTGGAGCTGAAAATATCGAAGCTTCCGCGACAGCTTTGCTATTGGCTGATGACCAGGTTAGATGGAGTCAACAGCTTTCTTGTTGGTGGTGACGGGAATTTCATGCCTATCACCCCTGCCCATTGGGAATATGTTTTTGGAATGAAGAACAGCGGGCTGCCTGTTCCGGAAAGCGCTGATGATTTGCCCAACCCTGGGGGGGCTCATGACATTGCTGTTAAATACGGTGAGAAAAACTCAAAAAACACCAAGACATTTATAGTTATATCAAACTCAACCCGTGCTTTGCAAGGTCCCTTGGACGAGGGGGGTAAGATAAAACCCCTGGCAAATCAACGTCAAAGAACTGAGTTCATGGAGAACTTCATGATTGTGCTGCTGGGACAGATTCTGTGTCCTTCCACTGACGGTGGCAACATGTCCACCAAACTGCTCTAGGCTGTATGCGTTGCGAAGGACGCCGCTAAGTATAATTGGTGTGAATTTTGTCACAAATGGCTGTTGGAGTACGCCGTTAATTGCCAGAGGAAGTTTGAAGTTCAGGGATATGCTGCCGGGACGGGTGGTTGCGTGTTGTTTTTGCTGGTAAGAGCTATAGTTTTGTTTTTTATCTGTTGTTGAATGTGTTGACTTTTTGCAAGTATTTTATGTGTCTGCACAAAATATATTTCCACTTGTTTTAGAACATATTCCGTTCTTTCCGTTGTTGTGCAGATATTCTACCTGGACCGTTTGTGTCGGCAACCTGTCCGGTGGGGAGAGTTCCCAAGAGTTAAAGTCTGGACTGAAGAGGAAGTGGACAAGGTGAAATATCAAGATAGGAAACCCACCGATGATTATGGGAAGTTGATGGTGTGTAATCTGTACAGAGGAGGGCCTACTAATGTTCTTTGTTCGAAATAATGCAGTTGCTCCACAGTAGCTCTAGGTCTCATGTGAAGACAACAGATTGATGCATATTTCTGTTTCCATGTTGAATTCTGAAAAAGGAGAAATTTCAAGATTGATCAAAAATATTATTGCATCTTTTTGTGTACATTCATGTGTTTATAAATGAAATGTAGTTAGTTATTTAGTTAGTTAAATAATTCTTGTTGATGTTTACATTCATGTGTTTTTTACCATACGCTTGATGACGTTGTGTACTCGGAACCTCATCCACTTTTTGGTAAAGAAGGGAAACGGCCAATAGCAGAAGAGGTTGCTGAACAGATTGCTAAACTGGTATAATTATTTGCATTCATACCTGTCTTCTTGTGTTCCTATTGAGAACTGGTATGCTTATTACTTATTAGGCAGGATTCCAAATTGCGTTAATATCTCTGGATCTAGCTATCTTGAGGCTTATAATAATACCTTGGGAGGATTCTGCAGTCCAATGACAATGAATGGATAGTTAATTTATTTAAGGAATGCAGAATCCCCCAAAGTATTATTATGAGGTCTTAAAGAGCGAATGAAGACTTCAGAAGGCGGAGACATACTTCAGTAAACTCCCCTGAACACTTGGGAACAGTTAAGTTTTTGTATGCTGAAAACTAGTAGTCTATATGTACCAAACCACAGAGAACTAGTAGTCTATGTGTACCAAACCACGTTGAAATAGTACTGAAAAATAGTAGTCTATGTGTACCAAACCACAGTGAAATAGTACTGAAAAATAGTGGTCTATGTGTACCAAACCAAAGTATAATAGTACACCATAAGTGACTACTGTGAATGTTGTTGTACTGTAGGTTTATACTCATGTGGAATCTAAGAGTACAATAATGAAGTTGTGTGTTTTTTTTGTCCAGGTTATGGAAAAGCTTACCCCTGTACTTCAAGAACTCCGAAGCAGTGTTCGGGAACAGATCATTATACGCAGGCTGGGGGCCAAGGAACCTGAGCATTGTACGCAGACTTCTGGCAGTAGTGAGCGTGTAATCAGCGATCATGCGCGTGTTGATGTGAATGGGGAGCAAGTGGCTGTTAATAAGTCTGTTAAAAACGTGCTGTTAGACGTAGACTTAGTTCATGTTTCTGGTGATGAAGAAGATGTACACACAACGATGGGTTTGCGTGAAAAGGTTTCTGCGGAGGGTGGTTTCCACCCCTCAGGAAATCCAAATTTTCCCGGATTCTCTGAGTTCTTAAGGAAGCAATCTGAAAAAGTTCTGGTGTTCCGTGATCCTGCTACAAACTTTACTGGTTTTTATGCTAGTGAAAAGTTTCGAGGTGAAAAGGGAAATTCGTTTATGAGTATGCTTGATTATGTAGGGGATTTTAGTATTGACACTCCTTCTTTTTCAGAGGTACAACCTGAAAGGTTATGATACATATGAATAAACATAAATCATGCGGAAAAACCATAAAGCCAGGAAACATATTATTAACACATAATCATTTAGCATAATTCAGATGCATACGCTTCGTAGCGTGCCCTCCCTAGCTGCGCCCGAACCGAACAAGAACAAGTCTTTAGGACTCCAAGTGTTTGAAGGAAATAATGCCCTTGGTCCAAGTATGCATTCTATGTTAAGTCTAATAAGTGCGGTTCAGTATTAATTAACAAGTTAATAATTCAGTGAGATCAAGTGAGCTGAATGCCTAGCTAGAGGCCGCTTCAGTTCAAGTGGTATTAATGATATTAATCCACATCTTACTCTTGACTGAACCCGTAGGGTCACACAAATAGTACGTAAACGGATCAAGTATTTAGTGGCATTAAATACTCTATCTATGGATATTCGGAATCGACGGATCTTGGTTTCAGTGGGAGCTGAGATCGTCACAAGCAAGAAATGAATACTCCGGAAACGATGATATTGCCGGAAACGGAAATATGGATCGTGTCGGAAATATAAATATTATCCAAATCGTAGATGTTTCCGGAAACGGAAACATGGTACGTATCGGAAAATATTACCGGAAATGGAAATATTGCCGGAATCGGAAATATCGCCGGAAACGGAAATATTGTCAGAATCGGAAATATTATCGGAATCGGAAAATAATTCCGGAAACGGAAATATTAAATATTTGTTCGAAACGGAAATTGATTCCGGAATCGGAAATATTAAATATTGTTCGTATCGGAAATGAATTCCGGAACCGGGAATTTAATCGGAAGCGTATCGTACGAATAAGCATCGGACGAGGCCTGCCGGACGAGGGCCCAGCACGAAGCCAGGCCATCGCCCAGCAAGCCAAGCGCGCCACACGAACAGCCAAGGCCACGCCAGGCCCAGCAGGCTATGGCAGCGCGCGCAGCGCGCGCAGCAATGGGCTGCGAGCTGTGCTGCTGCTCGCGTGGGCTTGCGGCTCGCGTGGGCCGAGCGACCGTGTGGGCTGTGCGCGGGCATGGCCTGCACGCTCGTGGGTCATGCTCGTGTAGAGTTTGTGTTCACATACGAAACCTAAATTGTATAGGATTTGTTTGATGATTAAATTCCTAATCCTAAAAGGATAAAATTAATTAGTTAGAGTCCTACTAGGATTCTAGTTTAATTAATTAGTATCCTAATAGGATTCCAGTTCCTTTTCCATACCTCTATAAATAAGGGCCTAGGGTCATTATTTGCAGGTACGATTGAAGTATTCAAAGGGTAAGTTTTTGAAAGAAAAATCAGCCATACACTTGCAAACACATAGCCGAAATTCCTAGTAACCTTAAGGGCGATTCTAGTTGGTCTAACTTGAGGCGGATCAGGACGTACTGTGGACTATCTACGGAGGGACGACATTTGGAGTCCTAAAGACTTGTTCTTGTTCGGTTCGGGCGCAGCTAGGGAAGGCACGCTGCAACATTTATGCATCTATTCTATGCTAAATGATTATGTGAAAATAATATGCGTTCCTGGCTTTATGGTTTTTCCGTATGATTTATGAATTGTCATATGTATCATAACCTAACAGTGGTATCACGAGCCTCTTATTATTTTCATAATCTAAATTGCATAAACATGGTTAAATATTACAAATTTGCAAGAATTAAAAGGGGTGATTAATTTTCGTAATTGTTAATCAATTGCAAATTGCGTTTATTTAATTATACGTATGCAGTTTTTCGGCAGTTTCTTCGTTACTCATCCAAATCGAGTGATTTTTGTGTCAATTCCGCATGTAAAAGGCATTCTAAAATTTTGACAAAATTATTATTTTTCGGCCAAACCCAGAATTCTCAAATTCGAAGCCTAACTATGACTTTTCGGAGGTTTTAGTTTTTCGAATGCAAAATTTGGTAAATTTAAGATGTTAAATTAAATATTTGCGATTCTTGTTGATAAATCTTGATTTTTTGATTGACCTACTGTATATGTTTAACAAGTTTGAATGCCTAGCCTTGTTAATTATGATTAATTTGTTGAAAATTGGAATAATTTAGAATTAATTTGATTTTCATAATTAGTTATAATTAAATTAGATACCTATGATTAAAAACCAGCATAAAAATTGTAAATTTATGTTAAATTTTAAATTTTTATGACCTAGACTTGAATCCATGTTAATCGGAAATCAATTAAATAACAAATTTTCGATTTTTCGCCCTAAAATTATGAAATTAATATTATTTATTAATTTGTCATTAATTTTGAATAAATTTTTTTAATTTTTATGCGATTCGTTCATATAACTTCTGTTGTGGGCAAAATTACCGTGCCTTCGTGTACCAATGAGGACGTGACACATGGCACGTATTGCGCCCCCTAAAGCAGAAATCATACGAAGTCTACTCCGAGGCATGAGTATTAATCTAGGTATCTACAATGTATGTATTTAAGTGTGTATAAATGTATGTATAAAACCTATACCTGGAAAGGGGCTTAATTAGTATGTATCCCAAGTGAATGACTAAGCACAATAGGCCCAAACAGCCCACTATTGCCAAATGAGGCCAGAGAATTGTAAGGAGAAAGGACACGTGTCCTCCTCCCATTCCCCAGCCAATCATGTAAGGGGAATATTAGGTCATTCCCCCAAAAACCTAGTACTATAAATATTCCCACTTCCCTAGAAAAAAGGGTCACAATCAATACATTCTAGAGCAATTGCTGCTCTGCCTTCTCTCTACTTTCTCTCTCTATAAAAATACAATCTTGTTTAATCTGTAAAAGTTACCAAGAAACCTCCCAGGTATCTCACCGGAAAAACCCCACAACATTTGGCGCCGTCTGTGGGGAGGTACGGTAACATGGAAGATCAACGACAGGACAACGATGCTGGGCGGCCTACACGCGTAGAGCGGCCACCCCTCGAAAGAGAAATGCCGACTGAACATCATACGCCGGCCACAAGAATCACTGAAGATGCCGCACGTACATTTGCGGCCGGGCACACCCCTCGTCACACTGCCGAGGTAGAGGTGCTCAGCGAGGAGGACGACCAGGCCAATCGCACCCCTCCTGGAGGACACCTGGATCCTCGGGTGGATACGGTAATAGAGGAGAACCCTGATATGCCTGTCTCTGTGGGTGCTCTTCGGGCTATTTTGGCTGAGTTCCAAGCTGATGTAGGGAAGACAGTTAATGCTGAGGTACAGAAGAGTATGCTGATTTACACCACTGCTGTGGCTGCAAATCATGAGAGGCCGGCAAGCAATAGGCCAACACTTTCTTTGCGCCCCCCAAATGTCTGGACCAGGCTGACAGGCGAGGACCTAAGGAGACAGCCGCCAACAAGTCAGCCAAATCAGACCATGTCTTACCTACCACGCCGAATGCCACGGCGGCTGATCGGAGAAACGTCCCGAGGACGTGAGCAGCCACGCGCAGAGCGGTTGCCCGACTCTGAGTCGGAACTTTCTGACACTGGGTCAACCCCCGTCATGCCGGATAGACCTCTCCCTCATCCAACTTATACGCATCTGAGCCAGGCACGTCCAGGGGCCACCCGTCCAACCCGTCAAACTCGCGGACGCGAGTCCTCCCTGCGGCTACCTTACTCCAGGCGCCAAGACCCTGTATATCACATTCAGGAGGGGGTGTCCAACATGGCCCTAGGGCACACCACCCCTTTTGCAGACTCTATCATGAGAGCCCCGAGGGAACCCAAAGTCAAGCCGCCCAACATTGATGCTTACGATGGTACCACAGATCCGGACATGCACCTCTTGGTTTACCGGCATCACATGTATGTCCAAGGAACAACTGACTCAACTTGGTGTAAGTATTTCCCGGGCACACTCAAAGGAGTAGCCTCTAAGTGGTTCGAGAGACTTCCAGCCGGAACTATTCGCTCTTTTTCGGAGCTCGAGCTATTGTTCTCTACTCGGTTCATGGCTCACAAGGAAGAGAAGAAGACGAGCATGCATCTGAGTAGGATTCAGCAAGGGAAGGACGAGTCCCTGAGGAGTTATGTGAAGAGATTCAATCTAGAGGCAGGGCAAATTCCGGATTTGCCAGATGGTGTTGCATTCGATAACTTCATTCGAGGGCTTAAAAAGGGCTCTTTCAAGTTTGATCTGGTAAAGAAAAGCGTCCGAACAATGGCAGAAGTGCTGGATGAGGCGGAGGCCTTCATTCATGCAACAGAGATTTGCAGCGTCCCGAAAGACCCCAGAGGAAGTGATAACGCCGAGCTAGCGGCAAAAAAGGAGAAATTTGAAAAGAAGAACCGGCCTAACGGGACGTGGGCTATTGCAAAAGAATCAGACAGGGCCCCCGGAGCGGCAGGTCAGAAACGGCCCAGAACTTATGATCGGGAGCGTTTCGAGTATAACACAGACATGTACACAATCCTGATGGACGTCGGGTCCAAATATGACATTGATCGTCCATTTCCCATGAAGTCACCACCAGAAAGTAGGGACCCCAAACTGTACTGTCACTTTCACAGTGACATTGGGCATGACACCAATGAATGTAAGAGCTTGAAAAGGGCATTGGATGGCCTAGCCACCAAGGGGTTCTTAAAAAGTTATATCAGCAGGAACACGGGAGGTTCTGGCAAACCCTTCTACAAGAAAAACAAATCCCCTCCCTCGGAGGAAGATGGGAATCGTACCGACCCAGAGTGCGTGGCAGTCATCTCAGGAGGATTGGCCGCCGGCGGGCCGACCATGAGGGGCCAGAAGGATTATGCCAAGCGATTGGGACAAGTGATGCTGTCCGGCAAGGCCACAGTTGACCCGTTTCCAAAAGTTGAAATCGGCGAAGCCGACCGTGGGAAAATCTCCACCCCGCATGACGATCCTTTGGTAATTGAGTTAAAAGTTGCTAACCTAAGGGTTAGGCGTATTTTGGTTGATACAGGAAGTTCGTCGGACATAATTAGTCTAGAGTGCTTGAATCGGCTGCAACATGATCCCTCAAAAATTGAGAAAATCCACTATCCCATTATAGGCTTCGGAGGTAGTGTCATCCACCCAGTCGGCATAATTACCCTTCCTCTGAGGATGGGAAATAAAAAGGAATCTCGGCAAATGGATGTCCGTTTTCTCATAGTGAAAGATCTGACGGCATATAACATCATCTTGGGGCGTCCCACGTTGAACAGGGCAAAGGCTGTCATTGTGACTCATCTGATGCTTCTTAAGATCATTTGTGACGATGGGAGCGTCAGCACTATACATGGTGACCAGCAACAAGCTAGAGATTGCTACCTAACCACCTTGAGTCCAGAAGCATGGGGGACAGGTGAAGAGAAAGGGACGTCGAGCAACAAACGAAAATGTGGCGACACACAACCCAAGGTCGTCAAAGAAACATTAACTATCTCAGCAGGGCACATGGAAGAGAGACGTCCAGAGCCTGTTGGGGCCCATTTCAATGTGGTTTTAAACACAGACAAACCTGACAGAGTAGTGCCCATCGGGATTTCTCCTGACGACCCGCTGGCGGCAGAATTGGTCCACCTTTTGAGAGAATTTGAAGATATCTTTGCTTTCACGGTGGACGAAATGCCGGGTATTGACCCGGCTGTGGCCGTCCATAAGCTGAATGTGGACCCAAACTTTAAACCGGTTCGTCAGAAGAAAAGGAACCATGGGGAAGATAGAAATCAGGCGGCAGCCGCGGAAATACAGAAGTTGATGGAGGCTGGGTTCGTCAGGCCTAGTCAGTACCCCGACTGGGTTGCTAATGTGGTCCTCGTCAAAAAACCTAATGGTACCTGGAGAATGTGTGTTGATTACACCAACCTCAATAGGGCATGTCCAAAGGACAGTTTCCCATTGCCCAAGATTGACCGGCTCGTCGACTCTACAGCGGGGCATGCCATGATGAGCTTTATGGATGCCTACTCAGGGTTTCACCAGATTCCGTTGTGGCCTGACGACCAGGAGAAAACGTCATTTGTTACTGAACAAGGCCTTTACTGCTACAAGGTGATGCCGTTTGGGTTAAAAAATGCACCGGCCACTTTTCAGCGTCTTATTAACACTGTGTTCATTAAGCAGCTCGGCAGGAATATTGAAGCTTACATTGACGATATGATCGTAAAAAGTAAGCTGAGGGCGGCGCATATAACTGATCTCAGAGAGACATTTGAGACTATTCGAGCTTACAACATGAGGTTGAATCCTAAGAAGTGTGTGTTCGGGGTGACGGCAGGCAAATTCTTAGGTTTCTTGATTGATGAAAGAGGAATTGAAGCCAACCCAGACAAAATCCAGGCAGTAATTGATATGAGCTCACCAAAGACAGTGAAGGAGGTCCAGCGGCTCACAGGTTGCTTGGCCGCCCTGGGCAGATTCCTTTCCAGGGCTGGAGACAAGTGCCACTACTTTTTTAGATCTGTCAGAAAGAAGGCCAAGTTTGAATGGTCGGACGAGGCCGAGGCGGCATTGGTCAGATTAAAGGATCACTTACACACCTTGCCTCGTCTTGTTAGTCCCTTGCTAGGAGAGACTTTGTACATGTATCTCGCCGTGTCCGAGCACTCGTTGAGTGCCGTTCTACTGACAGAGAGGGAGGGAATACAGATGCCGGTATACTTTGTCAGTCATGTTCTTCAAAATGCTGAAGTTAGATATCCTACAGTGGAAAAGTTTGGCTTAGCTCTGTTCATGGCCAGCAGAAAGCTCCGTCCTTATTTCTTAGCTCACAAAATAGTGATCTACACCGATAAGCCGCTCAAACTACCCTTCACAAAGCTGGAGGCGTCAGGACGAATGCTGAATTGGGCAATAGAACTGAACGCCTTTGATATCACCTATGAGCCGAGGAAAGCTGTCAAGGGGCAGGCATGTGCCGACTTCATTGTTGAAATGACGAGGCCAGACTTTGCCAAGAATACAAGCACAGTGTGGACAGTGTATGTAGACGGCTCATCCACACAGAATGGATGTGGAGCAGGGATAATCTGTCACTCCCCAGAAGGAGATACTTTTGAATATGCTATGCGATTTAACTTCCAGGCGTCAAATAATGAAGCCGAATATGAAGCCCTGCTTTGTGGCATTAAAATGTGTAAGGCGGCAGGCGCCGAGGAGATTGTAGCACTTTCTGACTCCCAACTGATTGTGAGCCAAGTTAATGGGACCTACGAAGCTAGGGATCCGACTATGGTCAAATACATGCAGGCCGTCCATCAGGAAGTAGAGCCACTGAAAAGCTTTGAAGTAAGGCAAGTCCCTCGCTCGGAAAATAACCAAGCTGATGCCCTGTCAAAGTTGGCAAGTTCCGCGTCTTGTGATACCCCTCGGCACGTGTTCTGGGAGGTAAAAGAGCACAAAAGTGTTGAGCAAATGGAAGTAGAAACTCTTGACAGAACGTCCACATGGATGGATGACATAGTAAACTTCAAAATGAATGGAGTCTTGCCCGAAGACTCAAGGGAAGCGGCAAAACTTCAAAAGAAATGTTCTTGGTTTGAAATGTGGAACGGCACCCTCTACAAAAAGGCCTACTCCCGTCCTTTGTTAAGATGTGTAACACCTGAGAAGGGGCAGGAAATTTTAGAAGACCTTCATCAGGGGTTGTGCAGCTCGCATATTGGTGGAAGGGCTTTGGCTGAAAAGGCACTTCGAACCGGCTATTACTGGCCGACCCTTAAGGAGGACGCAATCTCACTGGTCAAGAAGTGTGACAAATGTCAGCGCTTTTCTCACCTAATACATCAACCGGCACGAGTTCTGACGCCCATTATAAGCCCAATTCCATTTGCTAAATGGGGGATGGATCTCCTAGGCCCATTCACGACCGCACCAGGAGGAAGGCGTTATGTCATCGTTGCCGTAGATTACTTCACCAAATGGGTGGAGGCAGAAGCGCTCAAAAACATAAAAACTGCTGATGTGAGAGCATTCATTTGGAAGAACATCATGACTCGCTTTGGGATTCCACAGGCTATCGTCTTCGATAATGGGCCCCAGTTTGAGACACCTAAGCTGAAAGAGTGGCTGGCAGATCACGGCATACACACCTGTTTTGCATCAGTCGGACGACCCCAAGCCAATGGTCAGGTTGAGGCGTTCAACAAAATTATCTCTGAAGGAATTAAAAAGAAGCTTGACGAAGCCAAAGGCCTATGGGCTGATGAGCTGCCAAATGTCTTATGGTCCATCCGCACCACGGCTAAGAATTCAACCGGTGAAACACCCTTCTTGCTAGCCTATGGCGCCGAGGCTGTCCTACCCATAGAAATGTGTGAGCCAACGTTGAGAGTCATGCTGTATGACGAAAATGCTAACTGGGAGACAATGAAAGCAGCCTTGGACTTTCTGCCCGAGGTTAGAGGAAATGCAGCGCTCAGACAACAGCTGTACAAGATAAGGATGGCAAGAGAATACAACAAGAGAGTCTCTAATAGAGTGCTCAAAGTGGGAGATTTTGTTCTCAGAAAGATGGAGTCCACAGGACGAGCAAATGAACAAGGTAAGCTGACGCCCACTTGGGAGGGACCTTACGAGATCTATGATGAAGTTAGAGATGGAACCTACCGCATTCAAGACATGCAAGGCCGCCCTATTTCACGCACTTGGAATGCCGACAACCTCAAGAAATATTTCTTCTAGATATGTGCTAAGCCTTGTCTTACTTACCACGATCCATTGCCCAAGGGGCGGCCTCTAATGGTCATAGTAGGGTAGTAATTACTTTTGTAACCGGCTAAATTCGCCTTGCAAAGTTATAAATAATACTACTCTATTTGTTTCGTAATATTTATTGTTCGCACAATGAATATAAACATACACACTCCAATGCATAACCAAAGCCTAATTGTATGACGGCCTGAGAAGTGGCCCAGATTAGCAAAAACTCAGCAAGACTAATTGTTTGAAGCCTAAGAAGTGGCCCAGATTAGCACCAAGTTGTAGGCTGATCACCTATCCAACTCCCCTCCTAATATAAGCAAGCCGCTGGCCGACCAGTACAGCATAATACGTGCCAGCGGCACTCACAACTTTGAAACATAGGTTGTTCGCTAAAAAGCCCAGCGGCATGAACAACTTTGAAACATAGGTTGTTCGCTCAACAGCCCAGCGGCATGAACAAACTTTGAAACATAGGTTGTTCACTCAAAAGCCCAGCGGCATGAACAAACTTTGAAACATAGGGTGTTTGCTAAAAAGCGCGGCGACACGCATGTTTGGCCGGCCAGTCCATTTGACGAGCATGTCTAGCGGCAATCATACCTATTGATTGACTTGCGTCAATCAATATCGTTATAGACACGCTCGCCAAAGAAAGTGACGACCAAAGTAGGGCCTAGCGCATGCTCAGTTGCCAGCGGCACCAACCACTTGGAAACAAAGGTTGTCCGCTCAAAATTTCAGCGGCACGATTAACTTCGAAACGAAGGTTGCTTGCTAAAAAGCGCGGCGGCACGAATGTTTGGCCGGCCAGTCCATTTGACGAGCATGTCTAGCGGCAATCATACCTATTGATTGACTTGCGTCAATCAATATCGTTATAGACACGCTCGCCAAAGAAAGTGACGACCAAAGTAGGGCCTAGCGCATGCTCAGTTGCCAGCGGCACCAACCACTTGGAAACAAAGGTTGTCCGCTCAAAATTTCAGCGGCACGATTAACTTCGAAACGAAGGTTGCTTGCTAAAAAGCGCGGCGGCACGAATGTTTGGCCGGCCAGTCCATTTGACGAGCATGTCTAGCGGCAATCATACCTATTGATTGACTTGCGTCAATCAATATCGTTATAGACACGCTCGCCAAAGAAAGTGACGACCAAAGTAGGGTTTAGGGTACACTCGGATGCACCTTGGCAATCATACCTATTGATTAAGCCTATTAAGCCTATTGATCAAGGAATAATCAAATTATGAAGAGCAAGTAAATGCGAGATAGGAGAAACATCAAAAAACCTATTTACTTATAAAACAACGCCCGTAGAAAGGCGTGTGAAAGTAGCTCAGAATTCCTGATCAGGAAAAAGAAAGAGAATTGTTGTGTGCTCAGCAGGCACAATGATACAGACGCCATCAGCGCCAAAACTTTACAACATAATTGTTTTTGCCCTTAGGCACGGGAGCGCTTGAATAAAATTTTTTAAAAAAAATAGGAAAGGAAGCAAATCAGGGGGCGGCCGCATCGTCCTCGTCATCAGATGATACAAACTCAGGGGGCGGCTGACCAAGACATTCAGCAGCCAACACAGCGGCACTGTGCTCCATTCGCCGCTGGAACCACCCAAGATCATACTCTGACATGTGGCTCTCCCAGGCGTGCTTAACAGCGTCCTTGGTCGCTTGTTCCCCCTGATCATAGGATTCCAGAAGACGCTCACGCAAGGTGCGAACTTGCGATCTGGCCGTCTCTAGCTCCCCACGAAGATGCTCGGCTTCCTCAGCCGCCTCTTTGACCTGAGGGTACTCCCGCAACTGGTCCTGAAGCGCCCGTATTTCCGCCGCCGCTGTCTTGGCCTCCTCGACCATTGCCACCATGTCCTTGTCCTGCGCCAAGATCTTCTTAAGCAGCTCGGCCTTGTCAGATCTCAACGCAGCCACCTCCTTCGCTTGAAGGTCTATGGTCGTCTGCATCTGCAGGCGGACCTCTTCAATGGACTTGAACGCATAGTCACCATGGTGGGTGGACTCAGCCACCTGAGCTTTGAGCTCCTCAGCAGTGCGGGTCTTCCAGCTCTTGCAGAATTCCATGCGGCAGAACAACTGCAGAAGAAGCTACATATTAGTAAATGACTCAAAGGGAAGACAAGTACAAGCAAGTTGGAAATAGACTTACGTCGAGAAGAGTGGCCTGGATCGCACCAAACTGGGCGTCAGTCTTGCGGCCAGGAAGAGAAGCAACATACTCTGCGGGGACGGCCTTAAAAACCTTGCGGCATATAGCCACCCTATCCTTTGACGAATAGTGGGGAGTAGCAGGTACGTTCTCATCCTCGGCAGCAGCTGCATCCTTCCCTTTGTCTTTGGCTATAGGAAAAACAATGGCCTTAGGATGACGCGGAGAGTAAGAAGAACTGCCAGAGGAGGCTCGATACGTCTGAACGACGTTCGAATAATACTTACCGCCCGAAGACCTAGCTCGGCGGGCCACCTCCGCCGGTATCTGAGAGCGGACGTCGGCCGGGATTCCCGAAAGAGGGTCCTCCACCAAGTCCACCACCAGAGACGGCTTGTCCACGCCCATCTCTTCGTCATCAGGGCATCCCCCCTCAGCAACCTTCGACTCGTCTTTCTTCACGAGACGGCGAGGTAGGGGTTTTGGCTTCTTGAAGGTACTCGGAGTCTCCGAGCCAGCCGGCACAGCTCTCTTCTTCAGCTGGGACAGAGTCGTCCCCTTCTTCTTCCCTGACGCCCTAGCCGCGTCCTTAGCTTGCTAAAAAAGAAAGGACAGTCAAATATTAGGCCTCGTCATCTATCACAAGTCACTCACAAGACAGTGGCTCGTCATTTAAAAGGACGCCCGTCTTAAAAATGACGAGGCGTACCTCATCTATCACAAGTCACTCACAAGACAGTGGCTCGTCATTTAAAAGGACGCCCGTCTTAAAAATGACGAGGCGTACCTCATCAATCACAAGTCACTCACAAGATAGTGGCTCGTCATTTAAAAGGACGCCCGTCTTAAAAATGACGAGGCGTACCTCATCAATCACAAGTCACTCACAAGATAGTGGCTCGTCATTAAAAAGGACGCCCGTCTTAAAAATGACGAGGCGTACCTTATCAATCACAAGTCACTCACAAGATAGTGGCTCGTCATTAAAAAGGACGCCCGTCTTAAAAATGACGAGGCGTACCTTATCAATCACAAGTCACTCACAAGATAGTGGCTCGTCATTAAAAAGGACGCCCGTCTTAAAAATGACGAGGCGTACCTTATCAATCACAAGTCACTCACAAGATAGTGGCTCGTCATTAAAAAGGACGCCCGTCTTAAAAATGACGAGGCGTACCTTATCAATCACAAGTCACTCAATAAATAGTGGCTCGCCATTAATAAGGACGCCCGTCTTAAAAGTGACGAGGCGTACCTTATCATGTGCAAGTCAATCGCAGAAAAGTGGCTCGTCATTAAAAAGGACGCCCGTCCCAAAAATGACGAGGCATACCCTATCAATCACGAGTCACTTGGAAAAAAAAAAAAAACACTAACTAAGGGGCCCGTCAATAAAAAGTGACGAGGCCTACCTTAGCAAACACGGGTCAGATATCAGGATATCGGCTCGTCACTAAAAAGTCGTCCACTGTAGACGCTGGACGGGAAAAGTTTAACTTGCAAAAAACAACCTAAGAGAGTACTTACCTTCTCCTCCAACTCGGCCTTGGCTTTCTGCATCTTGGCCTCATAGATGTCCGCCATCCAATCGGTCATATCGCCCTTCCCAATATCCGCCGCCGATAGCTTGCTCATTCCTTCCTCTGTGAACAAAAGAAATCCAAAGTTAGAAAAAATGAAGATAAAATAGACCAACGCGGAACGGCACATAAATTGGCATACAACCTCGAGTCATGGAATATCCTAAGCCTACGGCCGCTAGAAAGGCCTCGTTCCGAAACTGGCTAATGTGCGGCAACCACTCGGCCGGCACATGGAAACTCTTATCCACTGTTAAGTGGTAAGTGTTGGCCCTGAACAGGACCATTATCTGATCCCACTCTTCGGCAGTAAGGGGGGGAAGGGGCTCGTCACGATCCATGAAGTTGGCGTCACAGTTCCAACGGCTCATTCTCTCATACATCTCCTGGTCGTCAGTGTAAAACACGACCCACCTCTTCCTCCACATATGCCACTTGCTGAGCTTGCCGACCACTGTCTGGTAGGTACCACGGCTGCTCAGATTAAACCACCCTTTGGCGGCACTGGGGGAACGAGAGAGGGAGACCAGATGCAGAAAGGCATTGAAGGACGGCTCCACGTCGTTCAGTGCACATTTGGCAATGTAGCCAAAGATATCCGCCCATGAGTTGGGGGTCAGCTGGGCCACCCCAATATTGAAACCATCTAACACCTCCACAACGAAGGGGTGTGGAGGGAATCTCATGCCGAGTTTGATTGACGCGGCATACACAGGGAATTCTCCCTCGGCAAGCAGGCTGACGGTCGAGTCCAGACCGGCCGGCACGCGCATTTGGTACCCTTCCCCCACGCAGAGGTCATCCCTCATCTTGGCTCCGTGCCTGTCTAGCCACCGCATCCAGCCCACGTCTGGGTGAATCTCTGACGGAAGCAATTGGGCCTCCTCCCGTCCTCTGGGCCTAATAAGCTGGGGAGCAGCTTCTTGTTCCTCGGCGGCCGACGACAATGGAGCGACGCTTGGCTCCCCCACTGCCTGGCTCGCTGTACCCTCCGACGAGCTTGCCGCCTGCTCCCCCGCCTCGACGTACTCGTCGATCTCTTGAAAGAGTTCGGCAAATTCTTCGTCGACTGCCGAGGCGGTGGAAGAATATCTCTCCCTAGGAGGTGTCGATGCTTCTTCCCGCAAGCGCAGGCGCGTCGGATCTGCCGTTTGCTTGGTTCTAGCCATGCCTTCTGCATAGTGAACGAAGCACGGCTTAGGGGTGACCAACAATGAAGAAAAAGACGCGATTGGGCGTCCGCCCCGACAAAAGATGAACGGCGGAAAAATCTTAAATAAAACCTTTAAACCCTTACCTAGTACTAAGAGGTCGGCCGCTAACAAAGAGAAAAATGACGAGAGGATAACAAAAACAAGAAAGGCGAAAACTAACCTTGAAAGATCTGCGAAGTACTTGGTGAAGAACAGGATGAGTTTCGCGAAGAACGAGATGAGTTTCGCGAAGAACGGGATGAGTGTGACGAGGAAAAGGATGAGTCTCGTGGTGGCCGGAAATCGCCTGATGGTGGTAGGAACACGCCGGAAATCGCCTATGAAAGCTCTGTGAAAATGAAATGTAAAAAATGAAATTTACCCCCCTCACCTCTATATATAGGGAGGGGCAAAATGGAGAAAGGTGACACGTGTCACCATCTCAACACCTGACCCAAAGATGAAGATGCAAAACAAGAGTCAAGAAGCGATACCCGGAATGTGTTTCCAGAAATGCCCTTCTTGAGGGGCAAATGTTGTGGGCAAAATTACCGTGCCTTCGTGTACCAATGAGGACGTGACACATGGCACGTATTGCGCCCCCTAAAGCAGAAATCATACGAAGTCTACTCCGAGGCATGAGTATTAATCTAGGTATCTACAATGTATGTATTTAAGTGTGTATAAATGTATGTATAAAACCTATACCTGGAAAGGGGCTTAATTAGTATGTATCCCAAGTGAATGACTAAGCACAATAGGCCCAAACAGCCCACTATTGCCAAATGAGGCCAGAGAATTGTAAGGAGAAAGGACACGTGTCCTCCTCCCATTCCCCAGCCAATCATGTAAGGGGAATATTAGGTCATTCCCCCAAAAACCTAGTACTATAAATATTCCCACTTCCCTAGAAAAAAGGGTCACAATCAATACATTCTAGAGCAATTGCTGCTCTGCCTTCTCTCTACTTTCTCTCTCTATAAAAATACAATCTTGTTTAATCTGTAAAAGTTACCAAGAAACCTCCCAGGTATCTCACCGGAAAAACCCGACAACAACTTCCACGCACAAAGCAATGGACGCTACGTGCTACCCTTAAGGGGTGTTGTATAGTGCGGGCATGCGACGACGAGCAAGGGAGCTCGTCGCCCATGCGGTACGAATGCAGCGAGCAAGGGCATGGTGCACGAGCACAAGGCAGCAGCCCTGCCTTGTGTCGTGGGCTGTGAGAAATGGGCGCATGGGCAAGGGCGAGAGCAAGGCACGAGCAGTCGCGTGTGGGCAGCAAGCGTGCTGCGCCACAGCACGAACTGCCTCGCGCAAGCACACGGAGCCTCGCGCGCAGCAAGCGCATGTGTGCCGGCGACGAGCGCTGCGCCCAGCGATGGCGTGCAGCGTGCTTGTTGCGACGTGCGACGAGCGCTGCGCCCAGCGATGGTCAGCAGCATGCTTGTTGCGATGAGCGCTGGCGCGCGCCTTGCGATGGGGAGCAGCAGACGCAGCGCATGGGCTGTGCGCACATGGCCAGCGATGGCTGTGTGCGTGTGGCCCATGGGCGTGCGTTGCGTGGGGTTGTTGCGTTGCGATTAGATCGTTTTGAAATTTTAATTTGAAATTTTCAGTTTACGTAATTTTAATTAATTTTAAAATTAATAATTTAAATTATTTTCTTGGATTTTAATTTTGAATATTGTAATTATAATAAATTTTATTTATTCTAATTAGTTTACTAAAATTAAAATCATGAATTAATTTAAATACGACTGAAATTAAATTAAATTTTTTGGATTCAATTATAAATTTATATGAGCTTTAAATTTTAATTAAATTTGTATGTTTCCGGTTAGACTAGAAATACATTTTTATGTTTAAAATTAGTAAAGCATATGAATTTATTGGTTTAAGTGGGAGCCCTTTTAGTCATAAACTCTTGATTAGGTCTACAAATCCTTAAGTTTAAAACAACTTGATTAGAATTAATAAGGACTGAATAATTTGTAGATTATTGGTGCCCTTAATTAATTGCTGCAAATGTTTATGTGATGCATAATGTGTTTTACTAACCAGCTATGTGGGTCATTCATGATAATGAATGGGTGAATGATATATATTGTATATTACTGTTTTGCAGGTTATGAAGTGACTAGTATGGCCCAAATAGGATAGAAAATATGGTCTGCGTACCATTAATTTGAATGTAATTGGTCTAAAGTACCAAAATTGTTTTTCAATTCAAATATGGTCTGCGTGCCATCAAATAGTTGTAATTAGTTTTAATTATAGCTTATCCTATTTGAAGAAAATGGTGCCTCCCCAAAGATTTTCAAGACGGACTTTGAAGTTGAAGCTTCAAGATGAAGTCGGGCCATACTAGATCACATTTATCTTATGCATGTTTTAAGTTATTTATTGCTTTTAAATATGTCTTAAATATGCATGAGATCAAAGCTTGATTATGTTGCATGATTAAGGATTTTAGTTCACTTAAAATCTAACCAACATAGTAAGAGCCTTAAGTTCCAAACTTAAAAAATTGAGTTAAAAGGTGCCATGCCAAAATATACACTTGCTTGGATATCCTTTACATCAATCTAGTAATAGTTTTCGCTCAGCGAGGTGTTCCTTATTGGTCCTAAAGGGGCAAGGTACACAAATAATTGTGAGTACATGTTAGTTTTGGTGAAACTCAACGATATAAGTAAGGAGTCCTTTTATGTCGTGGCAAAATCGATAGGTTTACCTAATAAGTTCTTAGACGTACCTATCAACCAAGAATAGTTTCTAGACTATTAGCAAAAGGCTTTTGCTTACTTAAGATGTTTTAGGATTAAGTCGACAAACTGTGCTTAGTTCTTCAATGATTTTAGGATCTTGGAATCATTTTATTCACACCTGCCGGAACAATAAATTCGAATAAAATGCTAATAACTTGTTTGAATTGCATGATTGCTTTAATTTTCAAGTTATTATTCATGATAAATGTTTAAGACTTTGCATGCTTCAATGAATGTTTTAATTATTGTTTATAATTAAATATCTTGCATTGCAATAAATCCTTTTAGAAAGGTAACAGTAAATTTCCTCGATTGGTAGTGAATCCAAGAACGATTCACGGAAAAGAGAGAAAATGAGCTATTTAAAATGTACGTTTCTTTTAGCGACTTTTATGGTTGTTTTCGAGTATCAAAATCGAATGGCAAACCAATTGGTGCTTGTGAATTCAAAATACAATGTAGTTTTGAGGTCATAAAGCATTGAGTTTAAACGCTCAGCTTTACCAATGGTTAACAACCTAAAATCTTTGTCCATTTAATTCTCGAATGAGTCTAGTCCCTAGACATTCGAATAGATCGATGCTTAATGAACTTTAGAAGCTTCTGGCAAGATCATCTAGTTGAAACAAAATATTCAATATAAATAAAATGGTGAGAACTTTGGAATGACATTGGACATGTATAAACAAAGTATAAAAGTCAACACTAAAGAATTAAATTCTTAAGACTATAAGAAAAGGGTACAAGAAATAGGAAAACGAGGAACAAATGAAAGGAATTTACGATTCCGTTTCTACCTATAAGTTTATGTTTAAAGAGAAGTGACCTAGCAATCAAACTTCCTTTGAGGTTCTTACTTCGGTAATAACACAAACAATGGAAGCTAGGATACACTAATGACCTACAAGTGGGAAATGAAGCATGGCAATGCTACATTAGTTGTAGGGTCATCTAGTTTGTTTTAAGTCCTTTCAAAGGCTGGAACTTAATGGCTATTTTGTTCCATAATCAACATACCTAAATTTCTGTTTTCAAACACAGAAAGCCTCACATTCAAGAAAAACAAAAACAATGTTTGTTTGTTTATTTGAATGAAATGGTCAATTACAGGTTGAGTCAATATGCTTGATTAAAACAAACAACTCTTTAAAGAACTTTACTAGGTTCAAATCAACCCCTTGATTTGAGTTCCACTAATCTTTGGCATTGTTGTTTAGACCATATCAACAAGTTAAACTTCAAAAGCTCTATTTTGATGGACTTTTGAAAGTTCATTGATTTCTAGATCAATTTAAGACGACTAGTCTTACTTGTTGAAAGTAACAAAAGATATGAACTATTGTTAGAACGCCTAGATAATAGAGTTCAAAGCTAAAGAAAGATTTTATGACTTTCACATGGATTTGAGTGAATATAGGTTTATTTACTCAAATGTGATATAAGTTGAATCTGTTTGGCTAGTTCAAAGATTCAGAAGTATAAAATCCACTTGGCAAGAAATCATAAAGATCTAGGTTAGATCATGTTGATGATTACTTGAGACCAAATATGATCATCAATGATTGTGTGTTGTAATTTCACAATCTAGGTCCATAAGATATGGCATATCTTAGTTGGAATAATCGAAGTCAATTAGTACTTGATTCGATTAATGATGAATCATAAAGACTTTTCCTATAATTTCTAAAACAAAATGCTCAACTACCACCAAACTAAACCAAATTCGTCAAAGCTATTGAAAAGTAATTTCAGAATAACTTTTCATAAAATGTATCTAGAGAGTTGCAAAACTCAGTGGGAGCTTAGTGTTTGTCATTCGACAAACTAAGGCCCAAGTATAGATATATGTTTCATTGTGATTTATTCAAATGAGACACAAGGGTATTGTTTCTACCACGAATTTTTGAGAACATAATGTTTGTTTGCTCGAAATAATGTCCTTTTGGAGATTCGTTTCCAAAATGACAAGTGGGAGAAAATAGACCTCGAAAGTTTTCGAGGCGAACAACAAACATAAAACGGACAATCTGGAGGCTTTTCGAAGTTCTTTAGAAAATCCGAACACGTATTCTTTAAGGACTTTAGAAGTGGCTTTTAAAGAATAGACATCTCTTAGAAGACTTTACAAGTGCTTCAAGGAGAACAGAATATTCAAAAGACTTTCAAGTGGCTATTGATATTCTATTGTTTGATGTTCTATACCCAAGTAGGCATAGAGTTCAAATCACTGAAACTATGAGATTCTTCTATTAGATAGTGAAGAAACATGGAGTTCAGGCCACTATGCAATTCTTCTATTAGATAGTGAAGAAACCTACAACTTGCAGTCAAACTATTATCATGTAGATTAATGAGTTTGTGACCTGTAAGAAAACTATGACGAAACCCAGATTCCCTAAAATGGTTAGAGGCCATATATAGCCTCAAATGTTTTAAATGGTTAGAGGCCATAAAACATACTCAATGTTTTGATGACAAAATTGAAATTTTGTTGATTTGCAAGAATAGTTTCACACCTATTGGTTGCAAGTTTGTTTTAAGGATAAAAACCATCAAACATGAAATTGTGTTCACACACAAAGCTAGATTAGTTGCTAAAGGTTACAAGCAAATTCACGATGTGGATTGTGTTGAAACCTCATGCAAAATCGTAATGCTTAAGTCTATAATTTAAGCAATGATTGCATATTGGTACATATGGCAATTGGATGACAAAACATCTTCCTCAGTCAAATGTTGGAAGAAACTATGTACATGGTATGTAATAGGATTTGTGGATCCAAATAAATGCTTGAAAAGAAAATCTAGTTTATAAATTCTAAGTACAGATTTAAGCAAGCAATTGGGAATTAGAACTATATTTTAGTGAAGCTAATAAGTATTTTAGTTTCATAAAATGTACATGATTCTTATAGATATATAAGAAGTTTAGTGGGAGTACATAAAACTTAATTGGTCCTATGTGTATCACACACATATCTCTCTATTGTGAAATAACATTCAAATGCTAATGACTTAGATTTGAAATTATTCATCAATGATGGTCCAAGGCGAAACTTAGTACATACTGGGTATTAAGATCTATTTACAAAGATCTTATATTAATGTTTTAGATTAAGTAATGGCATTTACTAAATCAAACACGAAAGACTCCATTGGAGATATTCGACCCATGTGAATAAATCTAAGTAAAGAATGTTTGAACTATGTATAAGCATTTACTAAGTTAAAACATCAAAGGATCTAAGTGAGATTCTTAACCTATATTATATGTCAAAGAATTTAGCTGGATTCAGTATCTACTGAAATTGAATGAGCTAAAGTTACATGAATAGAATTCAATTGAGAATTATTCTGCAAAAGAATTTATCATGTATGATATAATATGAGGATCTCCAAAAATGTATCGTATGACTTTAGGCATGACGAACATATACCAATCTCTATTGATCTAAGTGAAGATCAACTAGATTGAGATCAAGAATACTTATGGTACTTAAAAAGGTACATAGGAATAGTTCTTGATTTAAGGAAATAAAGATGTGCTAAATATTGATGCTACACGCATAAACACTGGCAAAGGATCAAGCAAGACCCTATGGAGTTAACCATTGACAAAGACGAGCTATAGAACATCGTGTTTTGAAATGGCAACATGGATTGGAGACCATGAGTTGTTGCGTGGGAAATTAAATTTCTAAGTTCTAAGATATAGTTGGAAAGTCTTCCGCATATCTGTGAACTGCTTGGATAAGTAAATCCAAACAAAGCATCACTAGCAACCTATACAGTTGAAGTAAAAGTACTTATTGCCTAAGAAGCAATAAAATAGAGTTGTTTATATTAAAGAGTTCTTCATTGAACTTGGGAAGATCACATGTTTGTTGACTTAATGGTTCTTCATTACAAAATGCGTAGAACCACTAATGTAGCAAGAAAGACTAGATCACAAAATAAACATACTCAAAAGATCTTATCATCATATCTCGAAGAACATTCGATGAAAAGGATATTAAGATTGGCAAAGCATGATAACTAAACCTATGCAACAAGTGAGAAGCAACACTCACGTTGTAGCACTGGAAATCAAGCATAGCTTTGAATTCCATGAACTGTTTTAAAGATGGGTTTGAGGCCCATGGTTGTAAAACATTGGGGTTGAACATTTATCATATATGAAATGAATTTTCATATTCCATTTAATCTTGGTTTAGTATTAAATGATGAGTCCCTTCAATTTGACGATATATTCAAGATAGATTGTCAGGACCAGTCCTGTGACTAAGAAATGTTTATCAAGTGAACTTGAATGTCAAAGGTTGAAAATGGTCCCTAGTCGGAGTTCTCTATAAAATTGGACGCATAGAAAATGTTAGACGACTAGAATGCAAGATGACTAGTAGTTATGTTTCTTGAACTATGTGGACATGGCAATGTCATAATCATTTGCATAGATACTTACTTTGGGAAGACTAGTATCGGACAGACCTATGAAACTTTACTGTAAGAGATGAAAATCTGTCATAAGTAAATTTCATTAAAATTATTAGACACTAAATCCTCAATACCTGAGTGATTTGAGATTACTTGTTTGAGAACTGGTTGCTTTGACGTTGACCAACCGTCGCACCGTAAAAGGAGGCTATAAAGGCAACGCTCAGGTAATCACCTATCAAACGAAGTCTAATCTCAAGATCGCAAGATTGGGATTGTCCTCCCATAAATCGGGATGAGATGCTTAAAAGTTGTACAAGGCCACTCGGAGAGCTAGAAACTGTGAAATGCATGGCCGTGCTCGGATGAATCATAGGCTATGATTATCTGTTTATTTGATCAGTTGAAATCTGAAACCGAGAAACACCTCTGGACATAATAAGGATGACAACTCTTACCTTATGTTCAAGAGCAAGCATCGAGCGACAAAGGAATTAGGAAATGCACACTTGTCCCTAAGGACAAGTGGGAGACTGAAGGAAATAATCCCTTGGTCCAAGTATGCATTCTATGTTAAGTCTAATAAGTGCGGTTCAGTATTAATTAACAAGTTAATAATTCAGTGAGATCAAGTGAGCTGAATGCCTAGCTAGAGGCCGCTTCAGTTCAAGTGGAATTAATGATATTAATCCACAGCTTACTCTTGACTGAACCCGTAGGGTCACACAAATAGTACGTAAACGGATCAAGTATTTAGTGGCATTAAATACTCTATCTATGGATATTCGGAATCGACGGATCTTGGTTTCAGTGGGAGCTGAGATCGTCACAAGCAAGAAATGAATACTCCGGAAACGATGATATTGCCGGAAACGGAAATATGGATCGTGTCGGAAATATAAATATTATCCAAATCGTAGATGTTTCCGGAAACGGAAACATGGTACGTATCGGAAAATATTACCGGAATCGGAAATATTGCCGGAAACGGAAATATTGTCAGAATCGGAAATATTATCGGAATCGGAAAATAATTCCGGAAACGGAAATATTAACGGAAATTGATTCCGGAATTTGAAATATTAAATATTGTTCGTATCGGAAATGAATTCCGGAACCGGGAATTTAATCGGAAGCGTATCGTACGAATAAGCATCGGACGAGGCCTGCCGGACGAGGGCCCAGCACGAAGCTAGGCCATCGCCCAGCAAGCCAAGAGCGCCACACGAACAGCCAAGGCCACGCCAGGCCCAGTGCAAGGCCAGGCCCAGCAGGCCATGGCAGCGCGCGCAGCAATGGGCTGCGAGCTGTGCTGCTGCTCGCGTGGGCTTGCGGCTCGCGTGGGCCGAGCGGTCGTGTGGGCTGTGCGCGGGCATGGCCTGCACGCTCGTGGGTCATGCTCGTGTAGAGTTTGTGTTCACATACGAAACCTAAATTGTATAGGATTTGTTTGATGATTAAATTCCTAATCCTAAAAGGATAAAATTAATTAGTTAGAGTCCTACTAGGATTCTAGTTTAATTAATTAGTATCCTAATAGGATTCCAGTTCCTTTTCTATACCTCTATAAATAAGGGCCTAGGGTCATTATTTGCAGGTACGATTGAAGTATTCAAAGGGTAAGTTTTTGAAAGAAAAATCAGCCATACACTTGCAAACACATAGCCGAAATTCCTAGTAACCTTAAGGGCGATTCTAGTTGGTCTAACTTGAGGCGGATCCGGACGTACTGTGGACTATCTACGGAGGGACGACATTTGGAGTCCTAAAGACTTGTTCTTGTTCGGTTCGGGCGCAGCTAGGGAAGGCACGCTGCAACATGTATGCATCTATTCTATGCTAAATGATTATGTGAAAATAATATGCTTTCCTGGCTTTATGGTTTTTCCGCATGATTTATGAATTGTCATATGTATCATAACCTAACAGTGTCGTTCCTCCGTAGATAGTCCACAACACGTCCGGATCCGCCTTAAGCTTGACCAACTAGAATCGCCCTTAAGGTTGCTTAGATTTTCGGCTATTTGGGTGCAAGTGTTTGGCTGATTTTTGATTAAAAATCTTACCTTGAATACTTCAATAATCGTCTGTTAAATATGTGACCCTAGGCCTATATTTATAGAGTTTATGGAAAGGAATTACAATCCTACTAGGATATGGATTTATTAATTAGAATCCTATTTGAACTCTAAATAATAAATTTAATCAATTAGGATTAGGATTTTAATCATTGCACGAATTCCGATAGGATTAGGATTCGTTACGAACACGAGTGTCGCACGACCACGAGGGACGCACGCACCCGCGCAGGCCTTGCGGCCCACACGAGTGGGCGCTGCCTCGCAGCCCACGAGCATACGCTCCAGCGCGCGCGCCTACGGCCTTGCTGGGCTGGCCTTGCGCTGGGCCTGGCAAGGCTGTGGCCTTCGTGTTGGGCGCTTGGCTTGCTGGGCGCGGGCCTGGCTTCGTGCTGGGCCTTCGTCTGGCAAGCCTCCTCCGATGCTAATTCGTACGATGCGCTTCCGATTAAATTCCCGGTTCCGGAATTTATTTCCGATACGACCAATATTTAATATTTCCGATTTCGGAATTAATTTCCGTTTCGAACAAATATTTAATATTTCCGTTTCCGGAATTATTTTCCGATTCCGATAATATTTCCGATTCTGACAATATTTCCGTTTCCGGCAATATTTTCGATTCCGGCAATATTTCCATTTCCATTAATATTTTCCGATACGTACCATGTTTCCGTTTCCGACAACTTCTACGACTTGGATAATATTCATATTTCCGATACGATCCATATTTCCATTTCCGGCAATATCGTCGTTTCCGGAGTATTCATTTGCTTGCCTTTGTAGATCTTAGCTCCCACTGAAACCGAGATCTATCGATTCCGAATATCCATAGATGGAATATTTAATGCCATTAAATACTTGATCCGTTTACGTACTATTTGTGTGACCCTACGGGTTCAGTCAAGAGTAAGCTGTGGATTAATATCATTAATTCCACTTGAATTGAAGCGGCCTCTAGCTAGGCATTCAGCTCACTTGATCTCACTGAATTATTAACTTGTTAATTAATACTGAACCGCATTTATTAGACTTATCATTTAATGCATACTTGGACCAAGGGCATTATTTCCTTCAGTCTCCCACTTGTCCTTAGGGACAAGTGTGCATTTCCTAATTCCTTTGTCACTCGATGCTTGCTCTTGAACATAAGGTAAGAGTTGTCATCCTTATTATGTCCAGAGGTGTTTCTCAGTTTCAGAGTTTAACTGATCAAATACACAGATAATCATAGCCTATGATTCATTCGAGCACGGCCATGCATTTTTTACAGTTTCTAGCTCTCCGAGTGGCCTTGTACAACTTTTAAGCATCTCATCCCGATTTATGGGAGGACAATCCCAATCTTGCGATCTTGAGATTTGACTTCGTTTGATAGGTGATTACCCGAGCGTTGCCTTTATAGCCTCCTTTTACGGTGCGACGGTTGGTCAACGTCAAAGTAAGCAGTTCTCAAACAAGTAATCTCAAATCACTCAGGTATTGAGGATTTAGTGTCTAATAATTTTAATGAAATTTACTTATGACAGATTTTCATCTCTTACAGTAAAGTTTCATAGGTCTGTCCGATACTAGTCTTCCCAAAGTAAGTATCTACGCAAATGATTATGATATTGCCATGTCCACATAGTTCAAGAAACAGAACTACTAGTCATCTTGCATTCTAGTCGTCTAACGTTTTCTATTCGTCCATCTTTATAGAAAACTCCGACCATGGACCATTTTCAACTTTTGACATTCAAGTTCACATGATAGACATTTCTTAGTGTAGACACCTACTTTTGTCCCCATTCCCAAAAGGGAAAGGTTCGATGATGAAAGCATAAATCTCCACTTGACAACGCATCTCCTATAAAATAAACGAATCTCAATTCCCCTTTTCATTTCACCTGAAACCTGCTATTTATGGAAACCTGCTAAAAATATCAACTGCCGTAAAAGGTAGCTTCTAAAAGTGGCAAATCATAAAGGATAGAAACCTGTTAGAAGTAGGTGTTGCATTCCAACATAAATCCTAAATGAGATAGAAAACTGCGAGAATCCTATTCCTAATATGATTCGGAAATAAGAGTTACGTATTAATTAAAATCCTAAAGAGCCTAGAGTTCGTAACGGGCCCAGACGCATTCCGTCATAAAATTGATACGCGCTAAAAGACTCGATTAAATCTCAAACTCTACGGATTTCAGGAATCCGAATCTGACTAAAGAAAACAGCCCAGACCCTATTTTCAACGCCTGGCTCTGGGCGCCGAAATCTTCGGCGCCCAGGCCTGGGCGCTGAAAATACCTGGGTACGTGTTTTTTCCTAATTCTTTGTGGATTAGAACTCTGCAATTCTATCTTTCCACGAACTCTTCCCTATAAATAGACCCCTAAATTCGACGTGAAAACAACACACACAACACACAATTATATTCTGAGTATTGACTCCAACCCTTAGCCTAAGCGTCACGCTGCGAAACTGTTCACGCGTTCTGTCGCAATCGATCCATAAATCGAACAGAACTTATCCTGTCCCATAATTGAGATTCGTTAAATAAAAAGGAGAAATAGCAAAGTCAAAGTGGTTAGTTTTCTGAGAACCGTGACGCACCTCTCAAGGGTGCGTCGTAATGTGTCCCTTTTCGATGATTTAACTGCTTTCCTCGCCCTTTTTATGAACTGTTAAACTAACTAAATCTGATTGTTCTATCACGCCTAACAAATATAATATTTTTGGGAAATCGGATTATCATGCTAGGTCCCTTAATGCTATTTAAATCAGATAATCACGATCGAATTAGTATTATATGTTGCATATTGCTAAAATCAACTCAGATTAGTTTAATAGTTAACGCATGTCCCTTCAATTATTTATGCTGAGCTAGTAAGGATATCCTGCCTCTGGAGTTATCGACGAGCGAAGTACTCCTCTCGGTAGTTACAGTCCCCCGAACCCTCAATCTCTACCTTGCGGGTGTATGTTGAGAGATCCCCACACCAGGGATCACAAGGGAACCTACGGCCGTCGTGGTCAAACATAATTGCACTCCCTTTATGTGACGATAACCGGGTTTTGTTAGTTTTTCTCATTGTCGTTAAAAACTGAATGGCGACTCCTATATTACTAGTCAATTGGGTGTAAACTCACAGGAAATCCAATTACACTTGATTGAATCAAAAGAATCGTCACACCCACGAGGGACGAGGTCACGCATTAGCCTCGTGCTTTTTCGACCCCCTCACACTTAGTCACAGGACTGGTCCTGACAGTCTATCTTGAATATATCGTCAAATTTAAGGGACTCATCATTTAATACTAAACCAAGATTAAATGGAATATGAAAATACATTTCATATATGATAAATGTTCAACCCCAATGTTTTACAACTATGGGCCTTAACCCCATCTTTAAAACAGTTCATGGAATTCAAAGCTATGCTTGATTTCCAGTGCCACAATGTGAGTGTTGTTTCTCACTTGTTGCATAGGTTTAGTTATCATGCTTTGCCAATCTTAATATCCTTATCATCGAATGTTCTTCGAGACAGGACGATAAGATCTTTTGAGTTTGTTCATTAAGTAATCTAGTCTTTCTTACTTCAAGAGTGGTTCTACACATTTTGCAATGAAGAACCATTAAGTCAACAGACATGTGATCTTCCCAAGTTCAATGAAGAACTCATTAATATAAACAACTCCGTTTTATTGCTTCTTAGGCAATAAGTACTTTTACTTCAACTGTTTAGGTTACTAGTGATGCTTTGTTTGGATTACTTATCCAAGTAGTTCACAGATATGTGGAAGACTTTCCAGCTGTATCTTAGAACATAGAAATTAATATTTAACTTCCCATGCAACAACTCATGATCTCCGATCCATGTTGCCATTTCAAAACACGATGCTCTATAGCTCGTCCTTGTCAATGGTTAACTCCAAAGGAATCTTGCTTGATCCTTTGCCAGTGTTTATGCGTGTAGCATCAATATTTAGCATATCTTTATTTCCTTGAATCAAGAACTACTCTTATGTACCTTTTCAAGTACCATAAGTTTTTCTTGATCTCTATCTAGTTGATGTTCACTTAGATCAATAGAGATTGGTATATGTTCGTCATGCCTAAAGTCATACGATACGTTTTTGGCGATCCTCATATTATATCATACAGGATAAATTCTTTTGCAGAATAATTCCCAATTGAATTCTATTCATGTAACTTTAGCTCATTCAATTTCAGTAGATATTGAATCCAGCTAAATTCTTTGACATATAATATAGGTTAAGAATCTCATTTAGATCCTTTGATGTTTAACTTAGTAAATGCTTATACATAGTTCAAACATTCATTACTTAGATTTATTCACATGGGTCGAATATCTCCAATGGAGTCTTCCGTGTTTGATTTAGTAAATGCCATTACTTAATCCAGAACAATATTATAAGATCTTTGTGAATGGATCTTAATACCCAGTATGCACTAAGTTTCGCCTTGGTCCATCTTTGATGAATAATTTCAAATCTAAGTTATTAGCATTTGAATGTTATTTCATAATAGAGAGATATGTGTGTGATACACATAGGACCAGTTAAGTTTTATGTACTCCCACTAAACTTCTTATATATCTATAAGAATCATGTACATTTTATGAAACTAAAATACTTATTAGCTTCACTAAAATATAGTTTTAATTCCCAATTGCTTGCTTAAATCTGTACTTAGATTTTATAAGCTAGCTTTCCTTTTCAAGCATTTATTTGGATCCACAAATCCTATGACATACCATGTACATAGTTTCTTCCAACATTTGATTGAGGAATACGTTTTGTCATCCAATTGCCATATGTATCAATATGCAATCATTGCTTGAATTATAGATTTGAGCATTATGATTATGCATGAGGTTTCAACACAATCCAGGTCGTGAATTTGCTTGTAACCTTTAGCAACTAATCTAGCTTTGTGTGTGAACACAATTCCATGTTTGATGGTTTTTATCCTTAAAACAAATTCGCAACCAGTAGGTGTGAAACTATTCTTGCAAATCAACAAAATTTCAATTTTGTCATCAAAACATTGGTTATGTTTTATGGCCTTTAACCAACTAAAACATTTGAGTCTATATATGGCCTCTAACCATTTTAGGGAATCTGGGTTTCGGCATAGCTTTCTTACAGGTCACAAACTCATTAATCTACATGATAATAGTTTGACTGCAAGTTGTAGGTTTCTTCACTATCTAATAGAAGAATCGCATAGCTTCAGTGACCTGAACTCCATGTTTCTTCACTATCTAATAGAAGAATCTCATAGTTTCAGTGACTTGAACTCTATGCCTACTAGGGTATAGAACATCAAACGATAGAATATCAACAGACACTTGAAAGTTCTTTGAATATTCTGTTCTCCTTGAAGCACTTGTAAAGTCTTCTAAGAGATGTCTATTCTTTAAAGCCACTTCTAAAGTCCTTAAAGAATACGTGTTCGGATTTTCTAAAGAACTTCGAAAAGCCTCCGGAATGTCCGTTTATGTTTGTTGTTCGCCTCGAAGACTTTCGAGGTCTATTTTCTCCCACTTGTCATTTTGGAAACGAATCTTCAAAAGGACATTATTTCGAGCAAACAAACATTATGTTCTCAAAAATTCGTGGTAGAAACAATACCTTGTGTCTCATTTGAATAAATCACAATGAAACATATATCTATACTTGGGCCTTAGTTTGTTGAATAACAAACACTAAGCTCCCACTGAGTTTAGGAACTCTTTAGATATATTATGAAAAGATATTCTGAAATTATTTTTCAATAGCTTTGACGAATTGGGTTTAGTTTGGTGGTAGTTGAGCATTTTGTTTATAAATTATAGGAAAATTCTTTATGATTCATCATTGATCAAATCAAATACTAATTGACTTCTCTCATTCCAACTTAGATATGCCATATCTTATAGAGCTAGATCGTGAAATTACAACACACAATCATTGATGATCATTCTTGACTTAAGCAATCATCAACAAGATCTAACCTAGACCTTTATGATTTCTTACCAAGTGGATTTTATACTTCTGAATCTTGAACTAGCCAAACAGATTCAAACTTATATCACTTTGAGTAAATAAACCTATATTACTCAAATCTATGTGAAATAATGAAGTCATAAAATCTTTCTTTAGCTTTGAACTCTATTGTCTAGGCGTTCTAACAATAGTTCATATCTTTTGTTACTTTCAAAAAGTAATACTAGCCTGTCTTGAATGATCTAGAAATCAATCAACTTTCAAAAGTCCATCAAAATAGAGCTTTAGAACGTTAACTTGTTGATATGGTCTAACCAACAATGCCAAAGATTAGTGGAACTCAAATCAAGGGGTTGATTTGAACCTAGTAAAGTTCTTATTGTTAAAGATTTGTTGGTTTTAATCAAGCATATTGACTCAACCCGTAATTGACCATTTCATTCAAATAAACAAACAAACATTGTTTTTGTTTTTCTTGAATGTGAGTCTTTCTGTGTTCGAAGCAGAAATTTAGGTATGCTGATTATGGAACAAAATAGCCATTAAGTTCCAGCCTCTAAAAGGACTTAAAACAAACCAAATGATCCTACAACTAATGTAGCATTGCCATGCTTCATTTCCCACTTGTAGGTCATTAGTGTAGCCTAGCTTCCATTGTTTGAGTTATTACCGTAGTAAGAACCTCAAGCGGTATATGATACCAAGGAAGTATGATTGCTAGGACACTATTCTTTAAACATAAACTTATAGGTAGAAACGAAATCGTAAAATTTCTTTCATTTGTTCCTTTGTTTCCCTATTTCTTGTACCCTTTCTTATAGTCTTAAGAACTGAATCCCTAGTGTTGACTTTTATACTTTGTTTAGACATGTCCAATGTCACTCCAACAAAGTTCTTACCATTTATGTTGAATATTCTGTTTCAACTAGATGATCTTACCAGAAGCTTCTAAAGTTCTCTAAGCATCGATCTATTCGAATGTCTAGGTACTAGACTCATTTGAGAATTAAATGGAAAAAGATTTTAGGTTGTTAACCATTGGTAAAGCTGAGCGTTTAAACTCAATGCTTTATGATCTCAAAACTACATTGTATTTTGAATTCACAAGCACCAATTGGTTTGCCATTCGATTTTGATACTCGAAAACAACCATAAAAGTCGCTAAAAGAAACGTACATTTTAAATTGCTCACATCTCTCATTTCCGTGAATCGTTCTTGGATTCACTACCAATCGAGGAAATTTACTATTACCTTTCTAAAAGGATTTATTGCAGTGCAAGATATTTAATTATAAACAATAATTAAAACATACATTGAAGCATGCAAAGTCTAAACATTTATCATGAGTAATAACTTGAAAATTAAAGCAATCATGCAATTTGAACAAGTTATTGGCATTTTATTCGAATTTATTGTTTCGACAGGTGTGAATAAAATGATTCCAAGATCCTAAAACCCATTGAAGAATTAAGCACATTATGTATTTAGACTCAATTCTAAAATATTTTAGGTAAGCAAAAGCCTTTTGCTAATAGTCTAGAAACTACTCTTGGTTGATAGGTACGTCTAAGAACTTATTAGGTAAACCCATCGATTTTGCCACGACATAAAAGAACTCCTTACTTATATCGTTGAGTTTTACCAAACCTAACATGTACTCACAATTATTTGTGTACCTTACCCCTTTAGTATCGATAAGTAACACCTCGCTATGGCTGAAAACTATTACTAAGATCGATGAAAAAAGGATGTCCAAGTAAGTGTTATTTTGGCATGACACCTTTTAACTCAATTTTTAAGTTTGGAACTTAAGGCTCTTACTATGTTGGTTAGATTTTAAGTGAACTAAAATCCTTAATCATGCAACATAGTCAAGCCACAATCTCATGCATATTTAAGACATATTTAAAAGCAATAAATAACTTAAAGCATGCATAAGATAATTGTGATCTAGTTGAAGGAAATAATGCCCTTGGTCCAAGTATGCATTCAATGTTAAGTCTAATAAATGCGGTTCAGTATTAATTAACAAGTTAATAATTCAGTGAGATCAAGTGAGCTGAATGCCTGACTAGAGGCCGCTTCAGTTCAAGTGGAATTAATTATATTAATCCACAGCTTACTCTTGACTGAACCCGTAGGGTCACACAAATAATACGTAAACGGATCAAGTATTTAATGGCATTAAATACTCTATCTATGGATATTCAGAATCAACGGATCTTGGTTTCAGTGGGAGCTGAGATCGTCACAGGCAAGAAATGAATACTCCGGAAACGATGATATTGCCGGAAACGGAAATATGGATCGTATCAGAAATATAAATATTATCCAAGTCGTAGATGTTGCCGGAAACGGAAACATGGTACGTATCGGAAAATATTATCGGAAATGGAAATATTGCCGGAATCAGAAATATTGCCGGAAACGGAAATATTGTCAGAATCGGAAATCGGAATCGGAAAATAATTCCGGAAACGGAAATATTGAATATTTGTTCGAAACGGAAATTGATTCCGGAATCGGAAATATTAAATATTGTTCGTATCGGAAATGAATTCCGGAACCGGGAATTTAATCGGAAGCGTATCGTACGAATAAACATCGGACGAGCTTGCTAGACGCAAGGCCTAGCACGAAGCTAGGCCCAACGCCTAGCAAAGCCCGCGCGCGACCAAAGCAAGCAAAGCCCAAACGCGAGAGCAAGGCCAGCAGGCGCGCGCCCCTCGTGGGCTGCGAGCACTTGCTGGGCCTGGGCTCAGCGCGCGCGCGCATGGCGCCCCTCGTGGGCTGCTGCGCCTGCGTGTGTGTTTGTGCTTGCGTACGAAACCTTGATCGGTTAGGATTCGTATAAGATTGATTTCCTAAGTCTACTAGATAAATTAAGTGATTGAATTTTAGATTAATTCAGATTCACTAAATGGTTTCCTAGTAGGATTCTAATATCCGATACCCATGCCCTATAAATAGGTGATCAATGCTCACAATTTATATCGAGTATTTTCAAGTATTCAAAGTGATTTTTGAGAGCAAAAATTCAGTCATACAATTGCCTATATGTGCCGAAAATTCTAAGTACCTTAAGGGCGATCCTAGTTGGTCAAGCTTAAGGCGGATCCGGACGTGCTGTGGACTATCTACGGAGGGACGACACTTGGAGTCCTAAAGACTTGTTCTTGTTCGGTTCGGGCGCAGCTAGGGAAGGCACGCAACAAAGTGTATGCATCTAAACTATGCTAAATGATTATGTGTAAATAATATGCTTTCCTGGCTTTATGGTTTTTCAGCATGATTTATGAATTGTACGTCATATGTATCATAACCTAACAGTGGTATCACGAGCCTCTTATTATTTTCATAATCTAAATTGCATGAACATGGTTAAATATTACAAATTTGCAAGAATTAAAAGGGGTGATTAATTTTCGTAATTGTTAATTAATTGCAAATTGCGTTTATTTAATTATACGTACGCAGTTTTTCGGCAGTTTCTTCGTTACTCATCCAAATCGAGTGATTTTTGTGTCAATTCCGCATGTAAAAGGCATTCTAAAATTCGAAGCCTAACTATGACTTTTCGGAGGTTTTAGTTTTTCGAATGCAAAATTTCGTAAATTTAAGATGTTAAATTAAATATTTGCGATTCTTGTTGATAAATCTTGAATTTTTGATTGACCTACTGTATATGTTTAACAAGTTTGAATGCCTAGCCTTGTTAATTATGCAATCTAATTTGTAATTATGATTAATTTGTTGAAAATTGGAATAATTTAGAATTAATTTGATTTTCATAATTAGTTATAATTTAATTAGATACCTATGATTAAAAACCACCATAAAAATTGTAAATTTATGTTAAATTTTAAATTTTTATGACCTAGACTTGAATCCATGTTAATCGGAAATCAATTAAATAATAAATTTTCGATTTTCGCCCTAAAATTATGAAATTAATATTATTTATTAATTTGTCATTAATTTTGAATATAAATTTTAAATTTTTATGCGATTCGCTCATATAACTTGCACGCACAAAGCAATGGACGCTACGTGTTACCCTTAAGGGGTGTTGTATAGTGCGGGCATGTGACGACGAGCAAGGGAGCTCGTCGCCCATGCGGTACGAATGCAATGAGCAAGGCCATGGTGCACGAGCACAAGGCAGCAGCCCTGCCTTGTGTCGTGGGCTGTGTGCGATAGGCGAATGGGCGAGGGCGAGAGCAAGGCACGAGCAGTCGCGTGTGGGCAGCAAGCGAGCTGCGCCACAGCGCGCACTGCCTCGCGCAAGCGTGCGGAGCCTCGCGCGCAGCGAGCGCAAGCTCGCGTGCCACGAGTGCTACGCCCCAGCATCGATCGCTCGCGCGCAGCGAGCGCTATTGTGCGTGCGACAAGCACTGCGCCCAGCGATGGCGTGCAGCGTGCTTGTTGCGACGTGCGACGAGCGCTGCGCCCAGCGATGGTCAGCAGCTTGCTTGTTGCGACGTGCGACGAGCGCTGCGCCCAGCGATGGCAAGCAGCTTGCTTGTTGCGAATTGCGACGAGCGCTGCGCCCAGCGATGGGCTGCGGCAGCATGCTCGTGCATCGAGCGCTGGCGCGCGCAGCGAGCACCAGCTCGCGTGATGCCTTGCGATGGTGAGCAGCAGCGATGCGATGCAGCGCATGGGCTGCGCGCACATGGCCAGCGATGGCTGTGTGCGTGTGGCCCATGGGCGTGTGATGCGTGGGATTGTTGCGTTGCGATTAGATCGTTTTGAAATTTTTAATTTGAAATTTTCAGTTTACGTAATTTTAATTAATTTTAAAATTGATAATTTAAATTATTTTCTTGGATTTTAATTTTGAATATTGTAATTATAATAAATTTTATTTATTCTAATTATTTTACTAAAATTAAAATCATGTATTAATTTAAATACGACTGAAATTAAATTAAACTTTTGGATTCAATTATAAATTTATATGAGCTTTAAATTTTAATTAAATTTGTATGTTTCCGGTTAGACTAGAAATACATTTTTATGTTTAAAATTAGTAAAGCATATGAATTTATTGGTTTAAGTGGGAGCCCCTTTTAGTCATAAACTCTTGATTAGGTCTACAAATCCTTAAGGTTAAAACAACTTGATTAGAATTAATAAGGACTGAATAATTTGTAGATTATTGGTGCCCTTGATTAATTGCTGCAAATGTTTATGTGATGCATAATGTGTTTTACTAACCAGCTATGTGGGCCATTCATGATAATGAATGGGTGAATGGTATATATATTGTATATGTACTATTTTGCAGGTTATGAAGTGACTAGTATGGCCCAAATAGGATAGAAAATATGGTCTGCGTACCATTAATTTGAATGTAATTGGTCTAAAGAACCAAAGTTGTTTTTCAATTCAAATATGGTCTGCGTACCATCAAATAGTTGTAATTAGTTTTAATTATAGCTTATCCTATTTGAAGAAAATGGTGCCTCCCACGGAGATTTTCAAGACGGACTTTGAAGTTAAAGCTTCAAGATGAAGTCGGGCCATACTAGATCACATTTATCTTATGCATGTTTTAAGTTATTTATTGCTTTTAAATATGTCTTAAAATGCATGAGATCAAAAGCTTGATTATGTTGCATGATTAAGGATTTTAGTTCACTTAAAATCTAACCAACATAGTAAGAGCCTTAAGTTCCAAACTTAAAAAATTGAGTTAAAAGGTGCCATGCCAAAATATACACTTGCTTGGATATCCTTTACATCAATCTAGTAATAGTTTTCGCTCAGCGAGGTGTTACTTATTGGTCCTAAAGGGGCAAGGTACACAAATAATTGTGAGTACATGTTAGTTTTGGTGAAACTCAACGATATAAGTAAGGAGTCCTTTTATGTCGTGGCAAAATCGATAGGTTTACCTAATAAGTTCTTAGACGTACCTATCAACCAAGAATAGTTTCCAGACTATTAGCAAAAGGCTTTTGCTTACCTAAGATGTTTTAGGATTAAGTCGACAAACTGTGCTTAGTTCTTCAATGATTTTAGAATCTTGGAATCATTTTATTCACACCTGCCGGAACACATAACTTGAATAAAATGCTTAATGAACATTGAATTATGCATGTATGCTAGAATTTAAGTTTATTCAGAGAAACTGTGAATGGTTATTTATTTGTTTATTCTTTTCAATTGTAGTTTTAAATATGGCAAACAACAATTCATTCAACATTCGATCAATTCTCGAAAAGGAGAAGTTGAACGGGAAAAACTTCCTTGACTGGCAAAGGAACTTGCAAATAGTTCTTATGCAGGAAGAAAAGGAGTATGTCCTAGAAGAGGCGATGCCCGAAGCCGCAGGCGACGGGGTCACTCAGGCAGCCCTCAATCGTTCGATTGATGCCAACAAGGATGTGAAATGTCTAATGCTCGCCACCATGAGTGCAGATCTGTAGAAAACGTTCATCAACTCAGATGCTTTCACAATCATCAGTGAGTTGAAGAACATGTTCCAAGATCTGGCTCGAGTCGAAAGATTCGAGACTCATAGGAAAATTCTTGAGACCAAGCTTAAGAAAGGCGAGCCCGTAAGTCCACATGTTCTCAAAATGATTGGACTCATTGAGAATATGAGTCGGCTGGATCAACAATTTTCTCAGGAAATGGCTATAGACACCATCCTCCATTCTCTTCATAGCGGGTATGATCAGTTCAAACTGAACTACAGTATGAATAGTCTGGACAAAACGCTCACTGAGCTTCACGGTATGCTGAAGACCGCTGAAAAGACGCTCAAAAGTGATAAGCAGGATGTGCTTATGGTGAGTGGGGGCAAGTTCAAGAAATCTGGAAAGAAGAGGAATGCTAAGAAAGGTGGCAACAAGGCCAGCCCAACTAAGCAAACTGGCGCCAAATCTGTAAAGAGGAAGGCCAGTCAACCCACTTCTGAATCCGAATGCTTCTACTGCAAGAAGAAGGGGCATTGGAAGAGAGATTGCTTGAAGCTAAAGGAAGATCAGAAGAACGGAACAGTCATTCCATCTTCAGGTATTTTCGTTATAGACTGTATACTTGCTAATTCAACTTATTGGGTATTAGATACAGGTTGTGGCTCACACTTATGTTCCAATCCACAGGGACTAAGAAGAAGTAGAAAGTTAAGCAAGGGTGAAGTCGACCTACGAGTGGGAAATGGAGCACGGATTGCTGAATTAGCTGTAGGAACTTATTATTTGTCGTTGCCCTCCGGGCTAGTTTTGGAACTAGAAGAATGTTTCCATGTTCCAAGTCTTACTAAAAACATCATTTCAGTTTCTTGCTTAGATGCTAAGGGATTTTCCTTTTTAATAAAAGACAATAGTTGTTCGTTTTAATTTAAAGAGATGTTTTATGGATCTGCTAGATTAGTCAATGGACTTTATTTATTAGATCACGACAAACAAGTATATAACATAAATACCAAAAAGGCCAAAAAGGATGATTCAGATCTCACCTATCTGTGGCATTGTCGATTAGGCCATATAAACTTGAAACGCTTAGAAAGACTTCAAAAGGAAGGAATTCTAGAACCATTTGACTTAGAGGATTATGGTAAATGCGAATCATGTTTACTTGGCAAAATGACAAAGCAACCTTTCTCTAAAGTTGGAGAAAGAGCAAATGAACTATTGGGTTTAATCCATACAGATGTATGTGGACCAATGAGTACAAATGCTAGAGATGGTTTCAGCTACTTTATCACTTTCACTGATGACTTCAGTAGATATGGTTATGTCTACCTAATGAAGCATAAGTCTGAATTCTTTGACAAATTCAAGGAATTTCAGAGTGAAGTAGAGAATCAATTAGGCAAGAAGATTAAGGCACTGCGATCTGATAGAGGCGGTGAATATCTGAGCTATGAATTTGATGACCATCTGAAAGAATGTGGAATTCTATCAGAATTGACTCCTCCTAGAACACCACAATGGAACGGTGTGTCGGAACGGAGGAACAGAACCTTGCTAGACATGGTCAGGTCAATGATGGGTCAGGCCAAACTTCCATTAGAATTTTGGGGACATGCACTAAATACAGCTGCACTCACTATAAATAGAGCTCCGTCTAAAGCTGTCGAAAAGACTCCATATGAATTATGGTTTGGAAAGCCTCCAAATGTGTCTTTTCTGAAGATTTGGGGATGTGAAGTATGCGTCAAACGATTAATTTCAGACAAACTTCATCCAAAATCTGACAAATGTATCCTTGTGGGCTATCCAAAGGAAACAAAGGGGTATTACTTCTACAATACATCTGAGAACAAGGTGTTTGTTGCTCGAGATGGTGTCTTTTTGGAGAAAGATCACATTTCCAAAATGACAAGTGGGAGAAAAGTAGACCTCGAAGAAATTCGAGTCGAACAACAAACTCTAGAAAATGCTCAAGATGACATTCAGGGTGAAACTCAGAGATCTTTAGAAGAATCTGGTGAGAATCATGGTCAATCTAGAAATGTTACCCCGCGTAGGTCGCAAAGATATAGATCTCAACCGGAAAGGTACTTAGGTATTTTGACGAACGAGAGCTATGACGTTCTATTACTTGAAAGTGATGAACCTGCGACTTACAAACAAGCTATGGCGAGCCCTAGCTCCAAGCAATGGCAAGAAGCCATGCAATCTGAATTAGACTCCATGTCTGAAAACCAAGTATGGGATTTGGTCGATTTGCCAGATGGCTACCAAGCCATTGGAAGCAAATGGGTTTTCAAACTGAAGAAAGACAAGGATGGGAAACTTGAAGTTTTCAAAGCTAGATTGGTTGCAAAAGGTTAAAGGCAAGTCCACGGTGTGGATTACGATGAAACCTTTTCACCAGTTGCAATGCTAAAGTCTATTCGGATAATGTTAGCAATCGCTGCATATTACGATTACGAAATATGGCAGATGGATGTCAAAACTGCTTTCTTAAACGGCGTTTTAACAGAAACTGTGTTTATGACACAGCCTGAAGGTTTTGAGGATCCAAAGAATGCTAAAAAGGTATGCAAGCTAAAGAAGTCAATCTACGGATTGCAGCAGGCATCCAGGAGCTGGAATATACGTTTTGATGAAGCAGTAAGTGACTTTGGTTTCATGAAGAACGCAGACGAATCTTGTGTATACAAGAAGGTCAGTGGGAGCAAAATTGCTTTCCTAGTATTATATGTCGACGACATATTACTTATTGGAAATGACATTCCTATGTTGAACTCTGTCAAGATTTGGCTTGGGAAATGTTTTTCGATGAAAGATCTAGGAGAAGCACAGTACATATTGGGCATCAAGATTTACAGAGATAGATCTAAAAAGATGATTGGACTTAGTCAAAGCACTTATATCAATAAGGTGCTTGATAGGTTCAAGATGGCGGACTCCAAGCGAGGCTACCTACCCATGTCTCATGGAATAACTCTAAGCAAGACTCAGTGCCCAAAAACACTTGATGAGCGTAGACGAATGAATGGGATTCCATATGCATCATTGATTGGTTCAATAATGTATGCTATGATATGTACACGCCCGGATGTTGCGTACGCACTCAGTGCTACGAGCAGATACCAGTCAGACCCAGGAGAGGCGCATTGGACTGCTGCCAAGAATATTCTGAAGTACCTGAAAAGGCACAAAGATGACTTCCTGGTCTATGGTGGAGATGATGAATTAATTGTTAAAGGCTATACGGACGCAAGTTTCCAAACCGACAAAGATGATTTCAGATCACAGTCTGGGTTTGTCTTCTGCCTCAACGGGGGTGCAGTAAGCTGGAAAAGTGCTAAGCAAAGCACCATTGCGGATTCTACAACTGAAGCGGAGTACATTGCTGCACATGAAGCAGCAAAGGAAGCTATATGGCTAAGGAAGTTCATAGGTGAACTTGGTGTAGTCCCCTCCATTAAAGGACCAATAGCCCTGTATTGTGATAATAACGGAGCTATTGCACAGGCAAAGGAGCCTAGACACCACCAGAGAGTCAAGCATGTACTTCGTAGATTTCACCTTCTACGAGAGTTCGTTGAAAGAAAAGAAGTCGAGATAAACAAGATTGGAACTGATGACAACATATCAGATCCATTGACTAAACCTCTGCCGCAGGCGAAGCACAACTCGCACACTACAGCTATGGGAATCAAGCATATTGGAGAATGGCTTTGATATCCCTGTTTAATGTTTTAAAGTTTTAGAGTTTAAATCTTTGTAAAACATTATTGGTTAATCATTCACAATAAATTAAAAGAATTCATTTTTTCCATTTAATTTGTGGTTTATTAAATGATGAGTCCCTTCAATTTGACGATGTATTCAAGATAGACTGTCAGGACCAGTCCTGTGACTAAGAAATGTCTATCAAGTGAACTTGAATGTCAAAAGTTGAAAATGGTCCCTAGTCGGAGTTTTCTATAAAATTGGACGCATAGAAAACGTTAGACGATTAGAATGCAAGATGACTAGTAGTTCTGTTTCTTGAACTATGTGGACATGGCAATGTCATAATCATTTGCATAGATACTTACTTTGGGAAGACTAGTATCGGACAAGACCTATGAAACTTTACTGTAAGAGATGAAAATCTGTCATAAGTAAATTTCATTAAAATTATTAGACACTAAATCCTCAATACCTGAGTGATTTGAGATTACTTGTTTGAGAACTGGTTGCTTTGACGTTGACCAACCGTCGCACAGTAAAAGGAGGCTATAAAGGCAACGCTCAGGTAATCACCTATCAAACGAAGTCTAATCTCAAGATCGCAAGATTGGGATTGTCCTCCCATAAATCGGGATGAGATGCTTAAAAGTTGTACAAGGCCACTCGGAGAGCTAGAAACTGTGAAATGCATGGCCGTGCTCGGATGAATCATAGGCTATGATTATCTGTTTATTTGATCAGTTGAACTCTGAAACCGAGGAACACCTCTGAACATAATAAGGATGACAACTCTTACCTTATGTTCAAGAGCAAGCATCGAGCGACAAAGGAATTAGGAAATGCACAAAGTGGGAGACTGAAGGAAATAATGCCCTTGGTCCAAGTATGCATTCAATGTTAAGTCTAATAAATGCGGTTCAGTATTAATTAACAAGTTAATAATTCAGTGAGATGAAGTGAGCTGAATGCCTGACTAGAGGCCGCTTCAGTTCAAGTGGAATTAATTATATTAATCCACAACTTACTCTTGACTGAACCCGTAGGGTCACACAAATAGTACGTAAACGGATCAAGTATTTAATGGCATTAAATACTCCATCTATGGATATTCGGAATCGACGGATCTTGGTTTCGGTGGGAGCTGAGATCGTCACAGGCAAGAAATGAATACTCCGGAAACGATGATATTGCCGGAAACGGAAATATGGATCGTATCGGAAATATAAATATTATCCATGTCGTAGATGTTGCCGGAAACGGAAACATGGTACGTATCGGAAAATATTATCGGAAATGGAAATATTGCCGGAATCGGAAATATTGCCGGAAACGGAAATATTGTCAGAATCGGAAATATTATCGGAATCGGAAAATAATTCCGGAAACGGAAATATTGAATATTTGTTCGAAACGGAAATTGATTCCGGAATCGGAAATATTAAATATTGTTCGTATCGGAAATGAAATCCGGAACCGGGAATTTAATCGGAAGCGTATCGTACGAATAAACATCGGACGAGCTTGCTAGACGCAAGGCCTAGCACGAAGCTAGGCCCAACGCCTAGCAAAGCCCGCGCGCGACCATAGCAAGCAAAGCCCAAACGCGAGAGCAAGGCCAGCAGGCGCGCGCCCCTCGTGGGCTGCGAGCACTTGCTGGGCCTAGGCTCAGCGCGCGCGCGCGCATGGCGCCCCTCGTAGGCTGCTGCGCCTGCGTGTGTGTTTGTGCTTGCGTACGAAACCTTGATCGGTTAGGATTCGTATAAGATTGATTTCCTAAGTCTACTAGATAAATTAAGTGATTGAATTTTAGATTAATTCATATTCACTAAATCGTTTCCTAGTAGGATTCTAATATCCGATACCCATGCCCTATAAATAGGTGATCAATGCTCACAATTTATATCGAGTATTTTCAAGTATTCAAAGTGATTTTTGAGAGCAAAAATTCAGTTATACAATTGCCTATATGTGCCGAAAATTCTAAGTACCTTAAGGGCGATCCTAGTTGGTCAAGCTTAAGGCGGAACCGGACGTGCTGTGGACTATCTACGGAGGGACGACACTTGGAGTCCTAAAGACTTGTTCTTGTTCGGTTCGGGCGCAGCTAGGGAAGGCACGCAACAAAGTGTATGCATCTAAACTATGCTAAATGATTATGTGTAAATAATATGCTTTCCTGGCTTTATGGTTTTTCCGCATGATTTATGAATTGTCATATGTATCATAACCTAACACTAGTATGGCCCGACTTCATCTTGAAGCTTCAACTTCAAAGTCCGTCTTGAAAATGGATTGGAAACTCCGTCTTGAATTTCACCGTGGGAGGCGCCATTTTCTTCAAATAGGATAAGCTATAATTAAACTAATTACAACTATTTGATGGTACGCAGACCATATTTGAATTGAAAAACAAATTTGGTGCTTTAGACCAATTACATTCAAATTAATGGTACGCAGACCATATTTTCTATCCTATTTGGGACATACTAGTCACTTCATAACCTTCAAAACAGTACATATACAATATATACCATTCACCCATTCATTATCATGAATGGCCCACATAGCTGGTTAGTAAAAACATGTTGTTTGCATCACATAAATATTTGTAGCAATTAATTAAGGGCACCAATAATCTACCAATTATCCAGTCCTTATTAATTCTAATCAAGTTGTTTTAACCTTAAAGGATTTGTAGACCTAATCAAGAGTTTATGACTAAAATTGCTCCCTCTTAAACCAATAAATTCATATGCTTTACTAATTTTAAACATAAAAATGTATTTCTAGTCTAACCGGAAACATACAAATTTAATTAAAATTTAAAGCTCATATAAATTTATAATTGAATCCATTTTATTTAATTTATTTTTCAGTTGAATTAAATGAATTTAAATTAATTCAAGGTTTAATTTTAGTAAAATAATTAGTATAAATATAATTTATAATAATTATAATATTCAAAATTAAAATCCGAGAAAACAATTTAAATTATTAATTTTAAAATTAATTAAAATTATTTCCGAACTGAAAATTTCAAATTAAAATTCAAAACGACTCAATCGTAACACGACGAGCACTTGGGCTTGCGCCCAAGCCCCGTAGAGTGCACGAGGCTTAACGCCCCTCGACCGATCGTACAACACCACGCAAGCAGGCCACACGCAACGCAGCAAGCACAGGCCACGCTGCGCGTATCCCGCTCACTCGTCGCGCATGCTTGCTTTGCGTCTGCTTGCTTTGCTGGGCGCGGCAGCGCGTGCTGTGGCGTAGCACGCTTGCTGCCCACACGCGTCTGCTCGCTGGCTTGCGCCGTGGCCCATCGCCCTTGCCTACTCACCCACTGTGCGCACAACACTCGACACAAGGGCAGCGTGCTGCCTTGTGCTCGTGTGCCATGGCTCTTGCTCGTTGCATTGTACCGCATGGGCGACGAGCTCCCTTGCTCGTCGTCGCATGCCCGCACTATACAACACCCCTTAAGGGTAACACGTAGCGTCCATTGCTTTGTGCGTGCAAGATTTATGGGCGTTTTCATAAAAATTTAAAATTTTTAATTTACAATTAATGACAAATTAATAAATCATTTTAATCAATTAATTTCCGATTAACATGGATTCAAATCTAGGTCATAAAAATTAAAAATTTAACATAAATTAACAATTTTTATGGTGGATTTTAATCATTGGTACCTAGTTAAATTATTAATTAATTATGAAAAACAAATCAATTCTAAATTATTCGAATTTCAACAAATTAATCATAATTACAAATTAGGTTGTTTAATTAACAAGTCTAGGCATTCATAATTGTTAAACATATACAGTAGGTCAATAAAAAACTCAAGGTTTATCAACAAGAATCGCAAATACTTAATTTAACATCTTAAATTTACAAACTTTTGCGTTCGAAAAACTAAAACCTCCGAAAAGTCATAGTTAGGCTTCGAATTTGGGAATTCTGCGTTCGGCCGGAAAAAAAAATACTTTTGTCAAAATTTTAGAATGCCTTTTACATGCGGAATTGACACAAATATCACTCGATTTGGATGAGTAACGAAGAAACTGCCGAAAAACTGCGTACATATAATTAAATAAACGCAATTTGCAATTAATTACGAAAATTAATCACCCCTTTAATTCTTTGCAAATTTGTAAAATTTAACCATGTTCATGCAATTTAGATTATGAAAATAATAAGAGGCTCGTGATACCACTGAAAGGTTATGATACATATGAATAAACATAAATCATGCGGAAAAACCATAAAGCCAGGAAACATATTATTAACACATAATCATTTAGCATAATTCAGATGCATACACTTCGTAGCGTGCCCTCCCTAGCTGCGCCCGAACCGAACAAGAACAAGTCTTTAAGACTCCAAGTGTCGTCCCTCCGTAGATAGTCCACAGCACGTCCGGATCCGCCTTAAGCTTGACCAACTAGAATCGCCCTTAAGGTTCCTTAGATTTTCGGCTATTTGGGTGCAAGTGTTTGGCTGATTTTTGATTAAAAATCTTACCTTGAATACTTCAATAATCGTCTTTTAAATATGTGACCCTAGGCCTATATTTATAGAGTTTATGGAAAGGAATTACAATCCTACTAGGATATGGATTTATTAATTAGAATCCTATTTGAACTCTAAATAATAAATTTAATCTATTAGGATTAGGATTTTAATCATTGCACGAATTCCGATAGGATTAGGATTCGTTACGAACACGAGTGTCGCACGACCACGAGGGACACACGCACCCGCGCAGGCCTTGCGGCCCACACGAGTGGGCGCTGCCTCGCAGCCCACGAGCATACGCTCCAGCGCGCGCGCCTACGGTCTTGCTGGGCCTGGCCTTGCGCTTGGCCTGGCGAGGCTGTGGCCTTCTTGTTGGGCGCTTGGCTTGCTGGGCGCGGGCCTGGCTTCGTGCTGGGCCTTCGTCTGACAAGCCTCGTCCGATGCTAATTCGTACGATGCGCTTCCGATTAAATTCCCGGTTCCGGAATTTATTTCCGATACGACCAATATTTAATATTTCCGATTCCGGAATTAATTTCCGTTTCGAACAAATATTTAATATTTCCGTTTCCGGATTTATTTTCCTATTCCGATAATATTTCCGATTCTGACAATATTTCCGTTTCCGGCAATATTTTCGATTCCGGCAATATTTCCATTTCCATTAATATTTTCCGATACGTACCATGTTTCCGTTTCCGGCAACATCTACGACTTGGATAATATTTATATTTCCGATACGATCCATATTTCCGTTTCCGGCAATATCATCGTTTCCGGAGTATTCATTTCTTGTTTATGACGATCTCAGCTCCCACTGAAACCAAGATCCGTCGATTCCGAATATCCATAGATGGAGTATTTAATGCCATTAAATACTTGATCCGTTTACGTACTATTTGTGTGACCCTACGGGTTCAGTCAAGAGTAAGCCGTGGATTAATGTCATTAATTCCACTTGAACTGAAGCGGCCTCTAGCTAGTCATTCAGCTCACTTGATCTCACTGAATTATTAACTTGTCAATTAATACTGAACCGCATTTATTAGACTTAATATTATATGCATACTTGGACCAAGGGAATTATTTCCTTCACAACCTATCCCGGCTGCGGCTGCGCATGTGCCTGTACAAGTGCCCGTGGCTGTGCCTGTGCCTGTGCCTGTGCAAGTAGCCGTCCCTGTCCAAGTGCCCTTAGAAGTCTCTGTGCCTGTGACAGTGCCTTTTGCAATGGCTCAGCCTGCTGAAGCAGTGTCTGTTGAAGTGTATGTGCCAACTAAGACTGCTGGCAACAACGAGACTGCTGGCATAGGGACAAAGTTGGTGCCTCTGGCAAATGCTATGCCAAACCCTGCTGATATGAACACAGGCAAGGAGGATGACAAACAAGAAGAAGAGAAAGAAGATGAATAGATAGATGATGAAGAGATAGATGATGAAGAGAAAGATGACGATGGCCATCTAAAAAAGGACAAGAAAGATGGTGACGGAGGTGATGGTAGTACTGGTGGAACAGCACTTGTGATGGACCTTAATTCCGGTACTGGTACTCCCAGTGACAATCAGAAACCACCGCCGAGTGAGGACAAGGAACAACGTGATAGTGCAGATGGTCAAGGTTCTGGGGAAGCCGATCCAAAAATTGTTCTGGCTCTAGAAAACAAGGTTCTGAAGGTGATCAGTAAAACAAATGCACCACCCAACACACGTGGTCGTGGAAGGTCTAGTAAACCAGCTAAAATTCCCAGTTCAATCCGAACACGTACACAAGCATTCATACAGGAGCCCCTGAATGAGGTTGAGAGTTCAATTCTGAAATACGTGGAGTCTTGCAACCCTAAAACAAAAACAGAGTATGTTATTCTACTGTATTAATTTCTTAATTTTCTTTGAAAGAAATGTATAATAATGCTTGTTAATTGTTTTTCAAGGGGAGCTATGTTGATTGAATGTGATGGGAATGACGCTAGTCAGAGGATGTGCTTTTCAGTTGTTAATCCTAAAGCCTGTGTTAATTCCCAGTATGTTCGGACCATAGCAAATCTATACAACAAGGAATGGGCTGCTGATTACCCGAACTCTTCCCGACGAATCATGTTGGACTCCTCTTTTTTAGTACGTTCTATACTTAACAATTTAACAATACAAATACATAATTGATTGTTGTGTTGGGTAGTCAATCCATTTTGATTATATTGATTTATAGTATCAGAGCCTGAACACAAGGGAGACCTATGCGGGTTTGTTGAAGAAGTGGTCGCAGCCCCTTAGGAAGGTGGTTTCTTCGTACATCTCTGTGGTATGATATTTGTACCAAAGTTGACTCATGTTGACTTGTATGAAACATAATGGTGTTTGTGTGTATGTGATACATTAATTAATTTAATAAATAAACATATGAGGTTCTTTAATTCTTCTAACACATAGGGAGTAAACAAGCTACACATAGTAATGATATATACATAATGGTGCTTGGTACCGAAGTTGTGTCTGGTTCTGTAGCATATGGAGTAATTCTCTGGTTGGTACTTCTGAAACATAAGTTAAGTAGTAATGTCTGGTTTGGTACTTCCGAAACAAACTATTAATGATTCTCTGTTTGGTACTTCTGAAACATAAGTTAAGTAATATCTGGTTTTGTAGCTTATGTATAAACACGGGTTTACTGTATCTTAAGATGTTATATATTTTTGTAATATGATGGTCCAGGTTTATGTTCCAGTTGTACAAAATGAACACTGGTGGTGTGTTGCTTTCGCATTGAAAGACAAGAAGATATGGTTCATTGACAGCATGTTTAATAATCCCGCTTGCGAGCATTCTAGGGAAGTAAAGAAATTGGTATATGGACTGGAGGATAGATATGTAGGAATTTAGGGTTCCAAATTCTTGTAATTATTCAATGTCAGTCATTGACTATTCTTTTAAATTTCCAGATTCCGGCGTTGGATTACATTTTGCAAGAAACTGACAAGGATTACATGCCGCTTCACATTGACGACGGGGGCAAACCCCCACATAAGTCAAACACTGCGGCAGCAATCATGCCGCGCCCAACTTATGACGGGAGCAAACCCCTCATAATTTGTCGTTTTCTAAAAAAACATGAATATTTTATATAGGCAAATAGGTTCATTCCCTATATGCCGCGGCAACAAACGTGCCGCTTCACATTGACGACGGGGGCAAACCCCCACATAAGTCAAACACTGCGGCATAAAACGTGCCACGCCCAATTTGCGACGGAGGCTAACCCCCACATAAGTCAAACGCTGCGGCAGCAATCATGCCGCGCCCAACCTCTGACGGGAGCAAACCCCTCACAATTTGTCGTTTTCTTAAAAAACATAAATATTTTCTAAGGCAAGCAGGACTACTCCTACATGCCGAAACAAAAAATAGTCCAACTGCGAGAAGCCGCACAATAATCCCCATACCCAAGTTCAGCGGCAATCATACTGATTGATTGACTTGCGTCAATCAATCAACTAAAATAAACTTGGGCATGGGAGTCTGGTTCAGAGACTTGCAAACACCTGCTCTGGGGCATAAAATGGACGTCTAATCACACACGACATGAACAGAGAAGGCGTTTAAAAGTCTAACAAGAAAAATAACATAAAAAGGTGACGAATCACCACCGGTCTGCGCTCAAATCGGCGCCAAATTCATCAAAACAAAAAATTAAAATTATCCAAACAAACGCCATAGGCGTTGAAACATAAATAAAAATTATTCATTACAGACGCTCGAGGCGCCATAAAAACTGATTTTTTTGATAAAGGGGAGTGGAGTTAGGACCCAGCAGGACGAGCAGCGGCAGAATGAGCGGAGGTCGACGTGCCCACACCATCTGGACCGTCGACGGCAGGCTTTGAGATTGGCTGAGCTGAAGTCTCCTCCTCCTGAGCCGGTGAGTTCACCTCCTCACTTTCGGCGTCAGAATCCTCAAAAACGGGAGGAGGAAGACCTTGTTTCTCGGCCTCAATAATCGCACCCTGCTTCTGAATTCGCCGCTCAAACCAGGCGAATGAGAAGTCCTCCATGCAGGCGTCCCAGGCTCGGCGAGTTCTCTCTCTCACCTCCTCAACAGCCAACTTGGCCTCGGCCTTGACCTGAGAAACCTCGGCCTGAGAAGCCGAGACCATCTCTTCAAGACTGGCCACTTGCTGGCGCAAGCCCGCGGCTTCTTTCACCTTGGCTTCGGCCTCCTGGAGGAACGACTGGGTAGAAAGGGCTTCGGCATTAAGGGTCTCAATAGCAAGAACTTGTTCATTAATTTTGATCAAGCACTGCCTCTTGTCACTCCTCAGGACGGTCAGCTCCTTGCTCTGAGCTTCAATGGTCTCCTGCATCTCTAGCCGAACCTTTTCCACCGTCGCCATGGCATAGTCCCCTGCATTGGTGGCCTTATGCACCTGCCGCTGAAGCTGACTGGTGACGTCAGCTCGCCAGCGTTTAAAGCCCTCGGCCTTAAAAAGCAGCTGCAAGAAAAATGTAAGTAAGAAAGAGTAAAAATTGCTAAGTACAGGAATGAAACAAAAAGACGGATGCTTACATCCAGGAGAACCGCCTGCATAGCCCCGAATTGCGCATCCGCCGCCGGAGGGAACTGCTCCACATATTCCTTCGGCACGGCCTTAATCACCGAAGAGATGATCTTAGCCTTATCTCGGGACGAGAAATGCCGAGACGGAGGAATATTGCGGACCTCATCGTCCAGAGCCGCCTGCCGGCCAGAAGCTATACAAAAAGAAGAGATGAGAACCCACAAAAGTATTTGATCAAGAAAACAATTCAACTTGAAGAATTTAACATTTACCTGGGTCGTCGCCTCCCACATGAGGAGGACGATGAGCTTCTGAATTCTAGGCCGCCTGGGCCGAAGGCTGGTCGTCCTCACCATCAAGGACCTCGACCGGCGTAGGGGAAGTAGCCCTCTTGCTGGGACCGGCTCCGCCTCTGGCATCCCCTCTTTTGGCCGAACCCTCCGTAGGAGGATGCTGCCGCAGAGGAGTCACTGCCATAGGAACGACTTCCACCGGAGAATCAGACGACTTCTCTGGCAAGTCCTCCCTCTTGGGACGCCGGATCCCCGCCTTGACCTTAGGACGCTTCCCCGCCGCGGAAGCATCCCTTTCTTCGGCCTTGCGCTTCGAGCCGGCCGGACCCTTCTTACCCTTCTGCAAAGACAAATGCAGACACCATCAAGAAAATGCTGAACCAACATACCAACACCAGTAAAAAAACCAACTCACCTTCGCCGGAGCGCCTCCGCCGACCCCTTTGAGCTTCTGGTCAACCATCTGGGTTAACCACTCCTTGGTGCTAATGACCCCCTTCTCTTGCGGCGGAAGCTTGGACATGGCGACGGCTGCAAAAGGAGATTTTATAAAAGTTAGCAAGCAAATAACATCCAATACATAAAAGCAGTAAGGCCATGATACCTTGGTCCAACCCATGGTCTAGACCAGCCGCTGCCAGAAACACAGGGTCCCTGAGCTGAGAACAAGACGGAAGCCAGGACAAGGGAATGTTCAAATTCTTGGATTGGGCCGTCACGGCCTCAGCTTGGAAGTGGACCGTGATTTGATCCCATTCCTGTGCCGTTAAAGCCGGCAACTCCTCATTCCCCCCAACAAAGCAAGGATTTACTTGCCAACGGCTAAATTTTAGCTCCGCCTCCTCGTCGGCGAGCCACATCACCACCCACCTCATTCTCCAGATGTGGTGTTTTGACGGCTTGTCAAAGGTGGTGGCATACTCCCCCTTGTTAGCCAATTGGAACCAACCTTCGGCTCCCTTCACTTTCTGAAAACGCACCAATCTAAGAAATGCGTTGAAGGACGGCTTCAGACCCAACAGCTCACACTTGGCGACGTACCCAAGTACGTTCGTCCAAGAGTTGGGTGACAATTGACAGATTCCAATGCCGAACCCATCCAATACCTCCTCCACAAAAGGATTGAGTGGAAAACGTAACCCGCTTTTAAAAGCTCCAGCATACACAGGAAACTCAACTGGGCCCACGTCAAAAATGGTGGACGCCTCACTCTCAGGGAATCTCATTTCATAGCCAGGGCCGGTATTCATACCGGCGGCATAGTTTTCCTTGTGTCTTTCCAGCCATTCAGCCACTTCGGGTCAGCCCCAATATGACCCGCGTCAATCTGGGCATTCTCGCCCTGGACGTCCCCAGCAACAACCTGAGGCACTTCAGCCGCCTCCTCTGCGACTTCCACACCCTCAGCCTCGCCGCCGCTCTCATCTTGCTCCGATTCCTCGAACGAAGCGGCGGGCTGTTCCGATGGACTAACTTCCATCTCTTCTATCCAAAACTCATCAAAATAAGTAACTCCTTGACGCGCACTACTAGGCTCACCTGGGGGAGTCCGACTTACTTCCCCCGCCGACACTTTGATGGATCTCCCTCCTGAGAAAGAAGGGTCCATCTGCTGACCTCTAAGCCGCAAGTCAGCAATGTTTGCCGTCCTTTTCGTCCTCGCCATCGTGTCCTGCATAAAGACGCAATGGGAGGCCAAACTTAACGACGGGCTTAAAAAGAAACAATGTGGGATATTGGTGCGGCGCAAATCAGACCACCAAACCCAGGAGTCCCAACCTTAACGGCTCGAGAACCATGAGCCATTGTTCCAAAAAGAAAAATGGACGACGCCAAGACTGACGAATAACGAAAATACAGGAAATAGATAACATACTGACATTAGGTCCTTACCTCAAAAATAACGGAGATGATGGCGTCAAAGGTGAGCGTCACGAAAAGGGAGACGGAAGGCTTGTCCGGTCTTTTCTCCGTCGTAAAGATGGGCTGAATCGAAGATGCGTCAGAAATATCTGAAAAATCTCTCTCTAGAAAAGCACAGAGGTGAAATTTCGGAAAGTAAAAAATGAAAATTTTACCCCCCCTCGCATATATATAGGGAGGGCAGAATAGGAAAAGTCGCCACGTGGCGCATGCTCTTTGGTTCAAAAAGCTTAATCAGGAGATTAGAGGTCAAGAACGGGCATCGCGCCAACCATTTTACCTAAATACCCTTCTTAAGGGGCAAATGATGTGGGTAAAAATACCCCGCTTACGTGGCTCCATTAAACGTGAGACACGTGGCATTCCCCGGTTAGCCAGCCATCTATTTGGCTGCCATTTAGGAGCTACACTGCGCTGATGTATGACTAGCCAAGTTATGTCAGCAACTTTGAGGCCCATGGCCCAAAAAAGGAGATTTGTGATGGTGACACATGTCACCATCTGATGAACCAACCAATCATATGAGGTCACTCTAGGGTTTCCCCCAAAACGGGGGGGGGGGGGGCTATAAATATACTCAATTCCCAAGAAATTGACACACAATTCTAGATAAAGAAACATTCTACTACTTACTTTCATGCTTTATGTTTATTAATTACATCTTCCTTAAAACCCGTGTCTTACTTAAGCATCGGAGGAAATATTCCTACGGGAATATTCTTGTTTTGTAGGTACGCCGCCCACGTGGACTGGACTCAACGCTACGTGGAACCTGATACCTCCTCGTCATCATCCAAGGAAAAACTCCCACAACAAGTACCATATATATAAAGTAATTACACCAAACGGATTAGCAGAGCATCACTGAAACTGATAATATCAACACATACCTTGAAGCCACTTATAGCTTTGCTTTGTGTCCTTGTTTGTGTCCAGCTTATATTTTTTAATTGCTTCAGCCCAACCTTCCTCGAACTCTTCTGGTGATAAACTGTTGTAGATTACATTCTGTAACACCACTTTAATTTGGGGATAATCTGTAAGAGAACCAAATTTACGGCTGAACTTCTGCATAATGTGCCACATGCACCACCGATGTCGGGTATGTGGCATTGGCATCGCTATTCGAATTGCCTTCCTCATTGCAGCATCTTGGTCAGTCATCATTGCGGCTGGAGCTTTTCCTCCCATACATGACAACTAAGCCCTAAACAACCACACAAAGGTCTCTGCATTTTCATGGGACAATAACGCACATCCTAACAATATAGTTTTCCCATGATGATTAACCCCCGCAAAGTTCGAGAACGGCAACTCATACTTGTTTGTCAAGTAGGTCGAGTCAAAACATACAACATCACCAAAATACTGATACGCCGCTCTGCTACGAGCATCCACCCACATTACGTCCTGCAACTTTCCTCCTTTATCTAACCGGTGCAGATGGAAAAGTTTTGGTTATCCTTGGTCATTTTATCTAAGTAGTTGATCATTGCTGCAGCATCACCATCTCTAAGCCTCAGTCTCATCCTCTTATTCAAAAGATTATGCATATCTTTCTTCGAAAATCCTATATTCTCAACCCCATTCCTTCTTCCTGCTAAGTTGTTGAAAATCTGTGCAACGGGCGTCCCTGAATCATGATCATTTTCAATCTGTTTCAATATCACATCTGTAATCTTTTTCACCCTATACATCGAAATATGATTAGACTTGCTTGGCGTAGGGTTATGGTTCATGTGTTCGTTTACAACAGTCTTCACAACCCAGTTATTCTCATTGGTACGAGAACCATACAACATCACAGGGCAATTACACTTCTTCGACTTCTTCTTAACCATTGGTTCTTCAAAACAAGTCACTTTTTTTCCCATTAATCACGCGCCGGTAAGTGGTTCTCCCATAACATTCACACCTCCATACATAGCTCTTATGGGATTTTGATTTCCCACTTTCTTTGCCACTTTCTTTCCTTTCTTTGCTAGATATACTTCCACCAACACAAACTACACCAAATCCTTGTTGCTCCAGATACGAACGATAATAGTTATTCATAGCTTCCCAACTACTAAAACTCATACCAACAACAGGGGTCGCCATGACCGGACCATTTGTACCTTTTGTCTTCTTAATAGGGGTAGTATAAACTGCAGAACTTCTTCCTTCTCCACCTTCCCCATTACCTAAATCTCCAACAACCTCATCCAACTCCGTATCCTCATTAAGGTCATCATCATTTTCCACAAATACTTCTTCATCCAATTCATCACCTGCATCCAGTTCCTCATCATAATCATCAATTACTTCGTAATCATTACCATCTTCAACCCCATCATCAACATCTTCTTCAACTACATCAACATCCTCATCAACCTCATGACCCTCATCACTCTCATCACCCTCACCCTCATCACCCTCAACCTCATCATCCTCATCACCCTCAACCTCATCATCCTCATCACCAAGTAAATCCCAATGCTCATCTAAAGAATCTTCATCCAGTTGATTATCAACAACCTTCATTACCAACACAACTTACTTACTGACTAAACATAATAAACAACAGACGTACTAAACTATATATATTCCATAAATGTATATAGTTTGGTACAGTAACAATAACATCCGAACTCAAAAATAATAATGTATAATGTATCAAACATCGTTTAATCAGTAATAATAAATCATTAATCGTATAATCACTCATTAATAAAATTATTCATTCATCATAATTCAATCGTATAGAATATCAATACATCATTATGCTTTAAAACAATTTCATTTCAGTTCCTAATTTCATTGTGTTCCTAATCTGATTGTGTTCCAAAGCAAATCATATCAATAAATTTATTAACCATAACCCTAATTATTAAAACCCCTCAAATTATTAAATTCCTAAAATAATTCATTCATGCTTGTAAACTTACAATTCTAGGAAGATGAAATCTTTCAAATTAATGCAAATTTACCTCGTCTAGTTGTAATCTTCTCCTTCTTCCCTCCACTGTCCTGCTTCCCTCCATAGCTTGTAAACTGAACCGGATCTGGATGCCCTTTAAGTGTCCAAACCCAACCCAACTCTGGATTTAAATTATTAGGAATAACAGAAACTGAACCGGATCTGGATGCCCTTTAAGTGCCCATTTGCGAATGAAGAACTATTTCAAGATCTTGGACAAAATAATTTCGTAGAATTAATAAATGGTTTTTATTTGGAGAAAATGCATTTGTAATTGTTTTAATTTGGAGCAGCGGAAATTAATTTGTAAATTTTTTTTTGGATCTCGCCGAAATTAATTTCAGATGAGAAACAAATTTTTGGAGGAAGGAAGAAGAAGAACTGCTAAATGAAGAACTAACAAATGAAAGAGGAAGTGGGAACCTTTGGTTTTGCCGCCAACAAAATTTCACGAAACTTTGGCACAATTGGTAAAAATTTCACTCTCTCTCTAGCATTTCAGTTGGCGCCAAGTACTATACCATTTTGCTTTTATTTTCTCAGTTTAGTAGCCCCACAATTGTACCATATGAATATATAGCATTATTTAATTGCTATTATAGGTTTTGCAATCTATAATAATTATAGATTCAGACTTTCTCGGACTATGACATTTTAGGGAGTGGGAGGTGGGGTGTAGTTCTGAAATTATTGGTTTAATAGGGTTGTGGGACATAAGATATATTAAATAGATTATTTAATTAGATGGTGGGGTTGATAAGTTACTAAAAATAGTAAGTATATCTCTTAAATAAATACGGCCGGAAAAGGCAAGTGTATCTCTTAAATAAATATGGAGTGAGTAGTATAGTACCCATGTGATGCACGATTTATAATCTAAATACTCTCTCCGTCCCAAAATTATAGTTTTGTTTGACTAAAAACAAGGATTTTAAGAACAGTGGAATATAGTGTGTGGAAAATTAAAATATAGTACATTGATGTTGAAAAAGTAGAATAAAATACATATAAAAAATAATAAAGTACATGGGGACGATCGATTTGGAAAATAGGACTATGATTTTGGGACGGATGGAGTATAAATTATTATGAAATCTGGTAGACAATTATGACCAATATAGAGTTTATAGATATTCTTCAAATAAAAAATAATTAATAATGGACAAATTTGTTGTTGCTCATACGGTGTCTAGCTTATTAAAATAATTAAAGCAAATAAAGGTACATCGATAAAATTATTTTCATTTTCATTAACCACTTGTATCAAGCATAAAGTTATATCACCCGCCTTTCACTTCGTTATTAATACTCGCACAATCACTCGTCAACCTGGTTACCCGATCACTTAACAGTTATCTAGACCAGGTACTTTATTGAGTTAGAGATGACTTTGAGGCGGGGCCAGACCTGCACACCAGCACCCACCTACAATTCTCATCTTCATCCCATCCATCCACGATAAGAAAGATACCCACCCCTCCCAACCCCCGTCTCGAGAAGTACAAATAAAATCCATCACCTCTTCATCACTCCCATTCCCGTGTATCCACACCAACCCCTAGACTCGGCTTTTTTTTTGTAAGAGAGTTTCGAATTTTAAAACTCTATTATACAACCTCTGAAAATGCGTCTGTCTGATTAGAGTTACTGAGTAAATAAACAAAACATTATAATATGTAAGTTAGATGAAAGATTAGCGGCTTAGACGGGTACAATCTGAAATCCATCATCGCCCTTCACCCGCGACAAATACATTTTTTGACCTCATTACCCAATAAACTTTTGTACATCGCCGCCCACTTAGGGAGGATGCACAAGGAGATCTCCCAAAAAACCCGCCCCACTAACAATCTGACATCCCTATATTCGATCAATAATCCAATTTTCCTTTCAAATAATTTTTAATATATTGACTTAAGTTTATTACGAAGTTTCAAATTTGATTTTATTAGTTATAATATTGAAAAAAATATATTTAAAAGTGACATACATAATTAGGATTGGGTGAGTGTTCTTACTTCGATCAATTCATACTCGCCCCATTACCAAGGTGGTTACATATTATCCTTATACCCATCCACTAAATATCTCTTCTTGGTAGTCAACATTAGTCAATCATCTATGTTTAACTTTGTCGTTAGACCAATCTAAAATCCAAACTCGCCCCATCATCAAGTGTGATTCACCATTTACATATATAAATTTTATTTTGCACGAAATTTAGTGATACTGCAATCATTTACATTAATACATAAAAAGTATTTTGTTATTACAAACATATTAATAATAAGGAAGCTTAATCATCTAAATCTTATGACTTTGGACATAGTTGATTACGATATATTAGTCAAAACTTCAATCAACATGCACTTAAGACTTTAATAATATATGCGAATAAATTATTATCCGTGCTCCGTATAAAAATATTACGATAATGAGACCTATAAAATGTTTGAGATAACCTTGTTAAATACATTAAATCAATAGTTAACTTTATTATTCATATCCGTACTCATTATTTGACACAAATTATTAAAATATTGACAGTATTATAATAATATAATTGATAGTCCAAGTTAAATTATTATAAGATTTTCTATATTAAAGGAACGTTCGAATATATCCGTACTAAGTATATGACATAATTTCTAAACAAATCATGATAGCACTTACAATTAGTCATTATTTATGTTATAAGAGAGGAAAATCATAGAGTGACATTTGCCATCTCTACATCGATTTCTCTCTCTTTTAGTATAGTACGGAGTATATAGATTTAAATTAAGAAATTTATGGACATGAGTAAATAAGTAATTCGTTTAATCAATTATTACCTAAGTAAATAGAAGATTTTAGGTAAAATATATACTGTTCCGGTGTTGAAGTGGATAGAACAATGGGCTTCGAATGAAGGCCCTTTTTGAGTGTGTTGAAGATCTTGTTAGCTTAAGTGAGTAATGTCCGAATTCACCTGCACAAAGACAAAGTTACTAGCCTCGGGGGTGTTTCCGAGGAAAGCCCCTCCGATGCCTAAGTAAGAACAATGCTCGGATTCTAGAGAGAGAAGTTCTCTAGAGAGTAGTCTTAAGGCAATAAATTGGACGTTCCTTGAGGTGTGAGCCTTGGCGGCTTATTTATAGTGTTTGCATAATAAATGCCCATAGGTCATTTATTGATATTGGGCCTTGGGCCTTGGTTGATGGCTGAATAGCCTTTTGGTTGTGGCGGGTTTGATGTTGTTGCTTTGAGCCATTGGGCTTTGGACTTGGTGGCCCAATTGATATTCAATTGGGAGCCTAAACAACATGCCCCCCAGACCCGGTCCATTTATAACTAAATGGGTGGGTTTCCAGCTGTAAGAAGTCCAAAGGTTCCCTCTCTTTTTTCGAAAAGAAGGTGATTTAAATTCGCGAATGGGTGACAAGTGTTGAGGAGCAGAAGTTGGACGGTTTTTAGAACGTGGCCTATAAATACCGCACCTCTTTCCTCATTTTGAACTTTATTCACTCAAACGCTTTCCATATTTCTTAAGAATTCCGGCAGTTTCTTCGGGTGTTTTCTTCAGATCTTTGCATATTCACTGAGAATCTGCCTCGGGACCTTACTTCATTCGTTTCATCGGCGTTTTCCGCTTCCGGAGAGGTAATTTGCTTTCCGATTTCGATTCCTTTTATTTCTATTCTTTTCTGTGTTTCTTCGGCGTTTCCCATTTCGCCATGGCTGGGGGAAGATGGAAGAAGAAATCCGGTGTGGTGTCCTCCTCTAGTGGTGAGGAAGAGAATAGGGTTGCTTCCGAAGGGCCGAGGCCAGCGTCTCCCGAGGTTAATGCTGAGGGGGATTCGGGGAATGAAGCTCGCGCTGAGTCAAGCCAAGGGGCTGGTGTGACTGGTCGCTTTCCCATTCGCCCATTCTTTCCGACGCGGTGGGAGGAGGCTGACCCCTTGGGGAGGCTTGCTAGCCTTTTTGAGGATAAAATCGAGATAGCTGGTCCGGATGGTGTGGCAGTTGATGGGAAGTGGTTAGTGAAAGCCAAGAAGGGGAGATATCATCGGCTTGCCGAGGATTTGTATGGCATTCAGCACGCCTTGGGTTACTGGTGCGAGCTTCCGACGCAGAAGAATGCGAGGGTGACTCGTACTCCTCCGGGGTACATTGCTGTGTATCTCCATCATTTCGACTACGGGCTTCGGTTCCCTTTGGATCCGTTTATCGCTCGTGTGCTGGAGGAATATAACGTCTCTTTGGGCCAGCTAACCCCGAAGTCTATGCGCCATATTGTGGGGTATCGCTGGATGTGTGACTACCTCGGCTATGAGCCGTCGATCGAGGTTTTCAAAGAGATGCACGAGCTTGTTAGGAATGCGAACGCTGAGGTTGGCTGGTGTGCCATCAACAATAAGAACAAGCGGAAAGGCGAGGACCTTTATATGACTGCCTTTCCGTACGTCTCTTCGATCCATGGGTGGAAGGAGCAATGGTTGCTAGTCCGTGTTCTTGTGGATCCGAAGCATCCTCACTATTTTTCGCCTCAGAAGTGGTTCGTGAAGCCGGATCCTTCAATGTCGCGGGTTGGCTCTGTTGACTAAGAGAATTCTGATCATGCCATGCAGCTGGAGTGGTTCAAAGCCAAGTCTGCTCGGGAGCCATTGCATTGGCTTCCGAACCTGCACTACATTACCCGGGAGGTCATCCTCGCTGCTGCCGGTCTCAGTAGGATCTATGACAGGGGTGAGGTTTTCTATGCTGAGATCGTGCTTCAATTGAGGTGTTAACCTCCCTTTTTTATTTGTTTGACTCTCATCCTCTTTATCTTCTTTGTGCAGATCAAGGCGAGAAAGCTATTGTTCCCGAGGTGGTTGGTTACCAGCTCAACGGTGACGGGGTTCTCACTCGCTGCCCGCCGTACGATTTCAAGAAGCAGAATCCTCGGCAGCCGAAGCTCGAGGACCACGAGTTCTCGGACCACGCTCTCGCACATCTAGGCGACGTTCGCGCCGACCCTTGGGACTCTCAGAGTCCTGGCGAGGCCATTCCGAGGCGGACAGTGCTTCCTGAATTGGTAACTACCTCTGATCCGGTAACGCTGATATAATATATATTTTTACTTTGTTTAGACTTCGGTTCTGTGAACTCTTATGGTTTCGGTCTTGATGTCGCCACCTGTGTTTGTATTTCAGGGACCGGAGGTAATAGCTGCTGCGCCTGTTATTTCCTCTGCTTCGTCTCCTCCCTCTTTTGCTGCTCCCGAAGTAAGCAACATTTCTTCCGCGCTCTTTTTGCTATTTTTGTGTTGATCGCTTCTCATATGCTCTTTTCTTCCTTTGGTAGGAGTCGAAGAAGCTGAAGAAGAGGAAAACTTTGGGGAGAGACACTTCTCCAAAAAGGCAGAAGAGAGAGAGATCCCCTTCGAAGTTGAAGAAGAAAGTTACTTCTTCGTCGAAGTTAACTCCTAGTCCTGAGGTCCTCGAGTTTTTGAGACGTCGTCCTTATCTGACTGAGGAGAGAATTCGGCAGGTTGTTGCTGAAGATCCTAGTATTGCCGAGGCAGGTGAGCGCTATCTTGCTCGGCGGAGAGGAGAAATGGGTCCGCCTAAGAGCCTTCGCGGTAAGCTTCCGCTTCCTGGCCAGAAGCTGAAGAGTGTGGCGGTTCTGGTGCATGACGAGCCTGTGAACCAACCTTTGGCCGAAGAGGTTGCTATACCTTCGCCTTTGAAGCCTTTGACTCCAGTGGGGGGGACTGTTGCTGATATTACTCCAATGGTGGAGAAGTTTGAGGTTGACCCCCCTCTTGGCTCCTCTGAGGTTCCTGGTTCCAGGGATGCTGCTGCGGCTGGAAAGGGAGATGATTTACAAACTCCCCCGAAGGTGGTAGTAGACCTTACTTCTTCGGGGAATGAGGAGGGTGGTCCTTCGGCTAGCAAGGACGCTGAGGGTGCGGTTCCCGATGGTGGTGAGTCTGCTCAACAACACGGAGTAAAGAGGAAGTTCCGTGAGACGTTGGGCTCTACTTCTACCTCGGTGCTGGAGCGTTTGGCTTACCCATCTTTTGACGTTCCAGTCAGGAGGGTGCCTCGGAAGGTTAGGGAAACCATGGCCCGGTTTGCTCGGGCATCTGTTCTGGGGGAAGATCCCGAGGCTCATCCCGAGTCTATGATCGGTCCCAGTGCTGCTAGGGAGAACATGCTTCGGGGCATCCCTGATTGGCGTGTTCCTAGGCAAGAGGCGAACCACCCCACTCAAATGGCTCAGTTTCACTTGAATGAGGTAGAGAAAATTTCACTTCCTTTGCGGACTTCGCTTTCATCCTTTTTTGGTATTTATTTTTCCTTTCATCTTCGCGCAGGCGCACTTCTGGTCCTCCTTTGCTGCTGAGTGCCAATATTTCGATGAGGTGCGGCTGGCCAGGTTCGAGGAGCGCTATAATCATGATGTCCCTCTTCTGGATGAGAAGGCGAATACTCTTCTTGACGAGCTCGGAGAGACGAAAGGCTTGGTTACCGAGTTTACTCATGGATCCTTCCCTTTTGAACTGCAGCAGCATTTCTAAGCACTAGGTCGCCGACCTTTAGAGGTCTGGCATTGAGTCTTCGGTTATAGTGTTTTCTAACCCTCTGCTGGTAGGCTGCGTTTAGGGTTCTGGCTTCGTCCCGAGCTTCATCTAGTAGATCTAGGGCTTTGGACAGAAGTTGATCATTGCTTTGTCCGTGGGTTCCATCATACTTGTTGTATGCTTGGACTCTCAAACTTTCTGCTTCGATCTCTACAGGGATGACAGCTTCGGAACCGTAAACCAAGTGGAAAGGCGTCTACCCCGTGGCTTCCTTTTCGGTGGTCCGTAGGGACCAGAGTGTTCCAGGGAGCTCTTCTAGCCACTTACTCTTTTCGTCCTCGACTCTCTTCTTGAGTGCGTTGAGGATGAGCTTGTTCGCGGCTTCGGCTTGGCCCTTGCTCTGAGGATGGCATACTGCTGAGTAGGCGAGGTGGATACCGAGCTGCTTGCACCACTTCTGCAGTGGCGTGTTGTCAAATTGCTTTAATTTCCATGGTCGAAGACCATGAGCCTTGGTATTCCTAACCTTGTGATGATGTTTTGCCAAATGAATTTGCGGACTTGTGGCTCAGTGATGGACGAGACTGCTTCGGCTTCAATCCATTTGCTGAAATAATCAACTCCTACAATCAACCATTTCTTCTGGTTCACAGCCGAGGGGAATGGACCGATGATGTCCAAGCCCCATTATGCAAATGGTAAGGGGTAGAGTGTTGATTGTAAGGTCTGAGCTGGCTGATGGATTGTTGGTGCGAACTTCTGGCATTTCTCGCACTTTCTTGTCAGCGCTTTCGACTCGGAAACCATGGTGGGCCACCAGAATCCGGCCCTTAGTGCCTTGTGTGCCAATGCCCTGCCTCCAATGTGATTTCCACATATGCCGAGGTGGATTTCCCTTAGGATGTAATCGACATCAGTTGGGCCGACACACTTCAGCAATGGGGCTGAGAATGACTTTCTCATGAGCTCTCCGTTGGCGTCAATGACGAACCATTTGTTGAATCTTTTTAACTTTCTTGCTTGCGGCTTTTCTTCGGGAAGTTCTCCCCTCTCTTTGTATGTGATGATTGCGTCCATCCAGCTTGGTTCGGGACATAGATTACAGACTGTGGGGGGTTGCATGTCAATGCTCCTTTCTTGGTGTACTTCCACATGGACTGACCTGTTTAGGTCGATGAACGTTGAGCTTGCAAGTTTGGATAGTGCATCCGCTTGTGTGTTCTGACCTCGGGGGATGAGGATGACTTCGAAGGATCTTAACTTTGACGTTAAGGATTTAATTTTTGCTAGGTAAGCTGTCATACTTGGCCATTTGGCCTCATACTCCCCTCGGATTCGGTTGGCTACAAGCTAAGAATCAGTTTTGAGACAAACATGTTCGGCCTCCAGAGATAAACATAGCTCTATCCCTGCGATCGCGGCCTCATATTCGGCCTCATTGTTGGTTGCTTTGAAACCGAACTTCAGGGCATATTCGATGCTTTTTCCTACTGGAGGTATCAGCACTACTCCGGCTCCCGAGCCGTTCACTATGGAAGATCCGTCAGTGTATACTTCCCATGTTCTTTTGGTGTCATCCAACATCTCCTGATATGAGCATTCGGCCAAGAAATCAACGAGTGCTTGTGCTTTGATGGCGGTCCTCGGCTGATACTTGATGCCGAACTCAGATAGCTCGAAAGCCCATGCAGCCAATCTTCCCGACCTCTCTATCTTGTCTAGTACTTTTTCCAGTGGTTGGTCAGTTAGCACCACTATTTGATGGGAGTCGAAATAGGGCCTTAGCTTTCGAGCAGCTACCACCACTACGTATGCTACTTTCTCAATGAGTGGGTACCGCGTCTCGACATCTGTTAGAGTTCGCCTGGTAAAGTAGATTGGCTGCTGTTTTTTCTCTTCTTCCCGAAGAAGTACTGCGCTTACTGTCCCGGGGCTAACTGCGACGTATAAGTACAAGGTTTCCCCCTCCTTTGGCCTGGCTAGCGTCGGCAGTTGGGCTAGGTGAGCCCTGAGCTACTAGAATGCATCCTTCTGCTCTTGTTCCCATGTCAGCTCAGGGTCTACCTTCCTCGGGACGCCTTTCTTTTTGATAGGTTCCGCTTCTCCTCCTGGGAGGGTCTTTGGTTTGAGAGCTTTGAAAAAGGGTGCCCCCTTGTCCGAAGCTTTCGATATGAATCTCGGCAGTGCGGCTAACCTTCCTGTTAGCCTCTGCACGTCTCTCTTCGTCTTTGGCTCGGGTAGGTCTAATGCTGCCTGGACCTTGTCCGGGTTTGCATCAATTCCTCTTTCCTTCACCATGAATCCGAGGAATTTTCCTGATTTTACCCCGAAGACACACTTCTTCGGGTTCAGCTTCATCTTCTATTTCCTCAGGTTGGCAAGGTTTCGGCCAAGTCTTTGATGTGTTCTTCTTCCTTCACACTTTTCACTATGGAATCATCTACATAGACCTCGACGTTTCTTCCTTTTTGGTCGGCGAAGACGTGATCAACTAATCTTTGGTAGGTGGCCCCGGCATTTTTCAATCCGAAGGGCATCATTATGTAGTTGAACACTCCCCACTTGTGATGAAGGCGGTTTTTGCTCTATCGTCGGGGTGCATGAATACTTGATGGTACCCTGAAAAGGCGTCCATGAAGCTAAGCAATGCATGGCCACTGGTAGAGTCCACTAGCTGATCTATCCTCGGGAGGGGATAGCAGTCTTTTGGGCAAGCTCGGTTCAGGTACGTGAAGTCTACGCACATGCGCCACGAACCATTTGCTTTCTTGACCATAACCACGTTGGCTAGCCACTTGGGGTACATACACGGATCAATGAAACCTGCTTGTTGCAGCTTCTTCACCTCCTCGGCGATAGCTTTGTTCTTCTCCGAGGAGTAATTCCTCTTTTTTTGTTTGATTGGTCGAGCCTCGGCATTGACATCCAGCTTGTGACAGATCACCTCCGGATCTATCCCTGGCATATCGGCTGCTGACCATGCAAAGATGTCTTTGTGATCCCTCAGCAACTAGATCAGATCGATTCGGAGTCCCGAGCTTAGGCCTCTGCCTATTCTGACACTTCTGTCTGAATCATTCTCCAGGGGGATGTCTTCCATTTCTTGGTCTGGTTCGGGGGAAAGGGTTTCAGGCCGAGCATCAACCTCTGCGGGCTTTATTAGACTGCTCGGCCCTGCCTTTCTCTTCTTTGCATCATTTTCCTCTCTCGGGGGGAAACTTTTCTCATCCTCCTCTTCAGGATTGTCTCCCAGCTTTGGCTTTCGGATGGCAGTGTGACATGTTGATCTTGCCACCTCCTGGTCACCTTTTATCCGTTCGGCGAAACCTGCGTCCGAGACGTACATCATCATCTGGTGGTTTGTGAATCATGGTTCGTCCCATGATGACAATATATACCGAGTCGCAATCCATTACCAAGAATTCTTCTTGGACGTTTCTCGCCGCTAGGCCCTGGCCGATGGTAACGGGAAGGGTGATCTTTCCTCGGGGAATTGCTGCGGATCCGTTGAAGCTAATCAGAGGGTAACTGACCTTAGTCAGTGACTCTTCTCCTTCCTCGAGGATGAGCTGCTTGAAATAGTTTCTGAAGATTATGTTGACGGCGCTCCCTCCATCGACCAGTACTCTGTGGACATTGTGGTTGTTGAGATCCATTTCAATTACCAACGGGTCGTCATGTTTGTACTGGGTTCTGAGACAATCATCAGCAGTAAAATTCATGTTCGGGGGTGTAGGTCGGTTCTCCCCTACAGTGCTGAAGTTGACTCGGTGGGAGAGAGCTCTCAAGTGTTGCTTGCTGGCGTGGCCAGATCTTTGTCCTCTAAATACCACGAGAATTGGTTTTTTCTTTTGCCTTTCGGTCTCGTGGACTCTTCTCTGGGCTTGTTCTTGTAGTTTTCCAGACGTTGCTTTTTCTTTCTCTTCCCTCTCCGTTCTTCGGTCGAGCAAGTATTGCTTTAGGTAGCCTCGGCGGATGAGGTCCTCGATGTTGTCTTTCAGCGAGTTGCATTCTTCGGTGGTATGGCCGAAGTCATCGTGAAACTCACACCACTTGTTCTTGTTTCTGCGAAGGGGGTTTGATCTGAGCTTGTCTGGTAGCTTCCACTTTTCATCGTCCTTGTGGAGGCTGAAAATTTCTCTTCGGGGTATGGTGAGTGGAGTGTAGTTGATGTAATTGGGTTGAAATTCACCCTTCTTCCCATCTTTCTTTGGGCTCGCTTCTCTCGCACCCACCTTCTCCTTCCCTTTTCTCGAGTTGCCCTCGGGCTTACTCTGATTCATTTTGGTATCCCTCGTATCCGAGGGACTTTTCAACCTTGCTGCTGCCTTGTTGAACTCTTCCGTTCTGATGAACGCATCTGCCATTTGAAGTACGTCAGCTATTTTGGAGGGGTTTTTCATTGACAGGTCATCTCGAAATTTCCCCTCCCGGAGTGCGTGCTTCAAGGCGAAGATTGCTACGTCTGGCTACAGGTTCGGGATGTTAGTTGATTCTTTCATGAATCTGGCCATGAAGTCCCGAAGGCTTTCATCTCGTTCTTGTTGTATGGAGGTTAGCTCTGCGGTAGTTCGTTCAGGACGATTTTCGCTCACAAATTGTACGCAGAACCTCTTCTTCAGCTTCTTCCAGGTTTGGTCGATCCCTTCGGCAGCGACCTGAACCATTCTCCTGCAAATCCTGTCAGTGTGGTTGGGAAGCATTTGCACCAAAAATCCTCGGAGTAGGGGCTCAGGAACATTTGCTGCTCGTAGGAGATGACGTACGTGATCCCTCGGATCCGTAATCCCGCTGAATGTTAAGTGCGCCGGCAGCCTAACTTTAGGGATCTCCTCCATAACAATGTCATCTGAGAACGGGGAAGATGCTGGGGTCATGATCCTCTTTCCTAGCCTCGCCCTGATACCTTTTCTCCTCGAGTTTCCTCTGTGGGATTGCTCTGGGGCGTGTAGGGAGCTAGGAGTTCGGTCACTCCTCCTTCTCCTTCTCGACCGACCACTGCCTTCGGGTTGCCTACTGGACCCACTGGTGCTGCCTAGCCTATCATGGACCGAAGGTCGCAACCTGCTGTGTACCGAGCTTCGGATCCTAGTGTGGTCACTTGCCCCGCTTTGAAGAGCTTGCGGTGTTGGAGATGGTGTTTCAAACCATTCTGGCTGCTGTTCTGCCCTTTGTTGTGTGTCCCATGTACTCTCTCTCTATCTTGTCGTCAAGTGTGTTCCCGACATCGTAGGGAGAGTGCGTTCGGGTCTCGCAGATTCTTCGTGAGGCGGTGGCCTGTTCAGCAGAAGTTGTCGCCTGAGTCTCCTCGCTTCTCGGCGATCCTCCGCCTGTGCCTGCTCTTTCTCATTGAAGAGGTAATTCTGCAAAATAGTCATGGATGCGGCGAGCTCTTCTCGAGAAGGGAGTGGAGGCCTGCTAGCTGTTGCGGCGGTAGCCCTTGTCGGCTGTGACTTCGCCACTGATTGCAATTGCTCCCCCTCTTCGGATCCTGAATCCGTTTGGACAAGGACATCGTCACGGTTGTCATTGTTGGGAATTTCCATTTTTCCAGTGAAAAATGGGGTGTTTTTCAAGGCTTTGAAGTGTTCTTCCCCACAGACGGCGCCCAATTGTTCCGGTGTTGAAGTGGATAGAACAATGAGCTTCGAATGAAGGCCCTTTTTGAGTGTGTTGAAGATCTTGTTAGCTTGAGTGAGTAATGTCCGAATTCACCTGCACAAAGACAAAGTTACTAGCTTCGGGGGTGTTTCCGAGGAAAGCCCCTCCGATGCCTAAGTAAGAACAATGCTCGGATTCTAGAGAGAGAAGTTCTCTAGAGAGTAGTCTTAAGGCAATAAATTGGACGTACCTCAAGGTGTGAGCCTTGGCGGCTTATTTATAGTGTTTGCATAATAAATGCCCATAAGTCATTTATTGATATTGGGCCTTGGGCCTTGGTTGATGGCTGAATAGCCTTTTGGTTGTGGCGGGTTTGATGTTGTTGCTTTGAGCCATTGGGCTTTGGACTTGGTGGCCCAATTGATATTCAATTGGGAGCCCAAACATATACAAATTATATTAAATGTTTTATATGTTAGGCCCTGTGCTGTTCACCTTATTTCCACTTATTTCAGGAAAAATAAGTTCAGATAAGTTTAGATAAGTTAAGTTAAGTTTAGATAAGTTAAGATAAGATAAGTTCATGAAAAATAAGGGTTGACCAAGTACAATTTATAACTAAAATAAGTTTTGATAAGTTTTAATAAGTTCAGATAAGTTCAGATAAGTTCAGTTAAGTTCAGTTAAGTTTAGATAAGATAAGTTCAGATATGATAAGTGAAAATCAGGTGAATAGAACGCATCCTTAGTCACCATTCACCAATATTTTAAAAGAGGCAAATCAGAGCGGCATTTGTTAGCTCCACATTAAATTACTATACATATGTTTGTTGAAAATTGACTAAAATATAAGTCATTTGTCAGCCTAAAATATTTGGCGGAACTTTTTTAAGTAGAGAGGATTCCGTGTTAGTCGCACATCATTTTTCTTGTTTACGACTTCTTGCATCTTTTTTTGGATAAACAACTTTATTTTCACGGTTGTTAAAAATAAATTCAACTATTAATATCTTAAATTATCATTTAGTAAAACTTATTTAAAAAATAGTAGTATTATGTAATATATTTAGAAAAATCCAACAAAAATTCTACGGAGTACATGACTTTGTTCATCATTAAATATTAATAATCACAAAAAAACAGAGAAAATAGAGGTATGTGTGAATATAACAACCAATGTAAAAATCAAATAGTTGTATCTAAAAAATTTAGGAACTACGTAGAAAAATAGTAGATGATTAGATAATACAAATAATTTTGCTCATGTTTAAAGAAGTTACATAATTTTTTTTAAGTAGTACAATATTACTACCAATAGTGGTGATAATTATTGAATTTAGTTGCTAAATATACTACGTATAAAATAGTACAATCAATGACGGTTATAATTATCGTATTTAGTTGTTAAAATGATATAGAGTACTATTGTAATTTTTTAATACATTCTTATTCATACTTGATTAATTATCTAATTTATTTGTATTCAAATTATGTAAGTAAGAAATACAAATAAATAGACTACTTTTAATTTTTTATAAAAATCATACTACATAATCCTTATAATGGATTAAATTTTTATAAAAATATAATCTTATATTGGTTATATTTGTCTATAAAAAAGATAATCTTATTATTCTTATATTGGTTATATTTGTTACCAAATATAAAAAATATTCTCTATATATAAATTGAAATATTTTTATTTTAAGGAAAAGAGAATCAAATATTTTTTCGAGGTAAAAGTTAACAAAATAATTATAGCATCGAGTATTTTATTTTATTTTTTAATTTTTTTAATATCTATAAGAGAGGTCAATCAATGAGTGACATTTGTCATCGCCACATCGTTTTCCTCTCTTTTAGTGTATTATATAGATTTGATGTACTATTATATGCTCGTGCTAATGCACGGGGCTTTGTTAATACATAAAATCAAAAAATATTTACAAAAATTAATGGGATTAAAATGTGCGAATTAGTATTTTACAATAGCTAAACAAATACAAATTTTTATGTCTACACAACCATATAGATTTTAATTTAAAGTTTTTGTCCGGAAATGAAAGAGAGAAATAATTAAAAAGCTAACTCAACTTCGTTTGTAAACTTGAAAATGTGAGATGGCGTAAAATAACACTTAAGGGACCTTGATAAGACCTATTGTTGTAACCCTGTCATTTGGACCTCACAGAAGTCATTGTTTACTCCAAGTAAAAATAGCTAACATCAAATTGCACCGCCTGCGTGAATATGAGAAAACTATAAGAAAAGACATTTAATTAAATAAATAAATGCTCCATCTAAGAATTCGTAATCCATTAAAGCCTATATGGCTATATAAAACATATTCTTATTAGTAGAAATGTCTCATTCTTAACTATTCTCAATTGTCTGTTGGTTCAGTGACGACTGGGGCTGAACTTGGTAGGGAGGATCGCGTGTTCGATCCCCCGCAATACAATTGAGAGGGGACTTATACATGTCCACCCAAAACTCATCCCAAATCCGGATTAGCCCTAAGGGTGAACAAGGTCGTAACAAAAAAAAGCAATTCGAAAAAGTCAACCTTATCAACAAACAAAACAAATGTACATATTGAACAATGATAATAATAACTAATAAGCTTTTGGAAAAGAATAAAATTTAATAACTAATAAGCTTTTGGAAAAGAATAAAAATTTTAAACGGGGTCAAATCATAATCTAAAGAAAAAAAAATTTCATAAAATTAGTTAGCGTAATTAAAAGATGAAATCGAATATGAAAATAGAATATACCCAATGATTTTATTGTTGTGGTTAAGATAGAATCGAGAGGCAGCATCATTGTCAATGTTCATCCCTATCTTATTCATCTTCTTCCTCACCTCCTCCATACTTGTCTCCGACTTCATCATCTTCTTCAATAGAGAGAGGTGTTTTTCAAGCGGGTATATTTTTTTGGTTGACGGTATTTTTGTTCTTTTTTTGTTGTGATACTCTATGAAACTATAAATGTAGGAGTAGTAGTTTTTAGGGAGGTTATAATGTAAGTGGGTTTGCGAGCAGATTTTGTGTTCTATTTGTTTTTTTAAGAAAAACCCATTTGAATTTTGTAGATTAGATTTTATTGGTTTTGACGGGAATGCACATAAATACTCCATTAGGGATTTAGAGTCCTCACAATAGCCACTGACTTTTTTTTATTATTATATAGGATAGGATTTTGATTTTTCATTGATTTTGAAAAATGGTAAAATGTATTTATAAAATACCAAATTTTTTTTCTGAAAAAGATTGAAATAATATTTGGTTTATAATTGTAACGAATTAAACACTAAGGTCCTGTCCTTTTGGACTTTATTGCATTTCCATTCAGTTTAGTTCAGTTTAGTTCAGTTCAGCTCCATTCGGTTCAGTTCATTAAGTTCAATTCAGTTTAATTCAAAAGAACGAATTCATCTTTCTTTGTATTTATTTTTATTATTGATATTGCAATTATAATTGAAAATTATTACTTATATATATAAATTATTATTATCGTTATTATTACTTAAATATTACTATTATTATATTAATATTATATGTAATTATTGTTATTAATAAATAATTATGATTATTTTAGTTGTTATTTATTATTATGAGTATTGTTATAAATATTAACATTATAATAATTAATAATTATTAATTATTAATTGCTAATTATTAATTATTAATTATTGATTATTAATTATTAATTATTAATTATTAATTATTAATTATTAATTATTAATTATTAATTATTAATTATTAATTATTATTAATTATTAATTATTAATTATTAATTATTAATTATTAATTATTAATTATTAATTATTAATTATTAATTATTAATTATTAATTATTAATTATTAATTATTAATTATTAATTATTAATTATTAATTATTAATTATTAATTATTAATTATTAATTATTAA